>NC_056730.1:298326922-298381922 GCF_019279795.1 Protopterus annectens | reverse complement strand
CACCCACCTGCCAGGGATGGTAATGACCATCGCTTCCTACCACACTGTCAGATGCCTGAGCCACCAATCAAACCTAGGTCATCTGGGCTAAAGTCAGAGCTTTACCCTTCTATGCTACTGGAGTGGCTAAGTGTAACTGTTGAGGTCCACAAAGATACAGTTGATTCACAAGCTTGTCTTGATATTTATCAGATCATTTCAAACTGAAATGTTCTGATGCACATGACTTCAGTTTTATATGATCTAAGCTACCGTTTCTTCTGATCTTTCCCTTTAAGATGTAAGCTCAACTCAGGTTCAATGACTTACAAGGAACAAGGTGTTTTTGAGAGATAATGTATCCCACAATTGTCTTGGAAGCAGGACAAGTTATATTATTCAGTATGCAAATATCATACTATTTAAGTCTTCAGATTTTTGGCCAACTATACTTACTTTTCTAGAGCTTTGCCAGCTTACTGAGGTCTACAGGTTGAAATGTCTGCAGATACCTAAAAGGTTGGGGTCTCTGTGCTGTGACCATTCACTGTTTTGACTATCATTAAGTATTGGGGTGTAAAAACTTTCACTCTAGCTCATCTTCCTTTACTGTCATTGTTGGTTTCTACTTGGGTCCAGCCTAACATATCACTAATAGCAATAACAAGTTCTTTGCTATATGATTTGTAAGGCTATTAACAGAAAATTGCTCAAGAAAATTGTCTAAACAATACTCTGTCTAAACAATACATCTGTTGTTTTATTACCTGTAAGTCCTGGAGCAAAATAGTTGCTGACCAGGATTTAAAATAATATTACATTGCACTAAGTGTATTGCTAACATTTACAGGAAGAAGTATACAGATGTTAGAAATAGACACATACTGGAAAATCCAACTGGAAGCAAAAATGGACCAAAGATTTCATAAGTCAAATTCATATTGCAGAGAAAAATAAAGGCAATATTAACAAGTTAAATTACAAAATGCCTGCCTTACTTTGTCTTGCAACACCTACTATGGGAAAATGGGAGCTGCAATTATGCTGTGATGAGATCATTTAACTATTCCTTTAAAATAATTAACAGTGAATTTAAAACAGAGATAACTGTTGCTATATCATGCCTAAATATAGGCTAAGTTAGCAGAAAAGTCATTATGCATTTTGCAGCATGGAATGTAGAATACATGCAGGGGATCAATATGTAGTCCAAAGTCTTTCTGGGAGGAAACATGTCATCGTGGCTGATTGATCAAAAACTCCTTGCAGGGCTAAAACAAAAATAAATCAGAAAAAAATAAAGAAGAAGAAAGACATAAGAAACAGTGAAAGATACAGAACCATCCAACTAGAAGCAAGAATTTACCAACAAAAAGCCGAGATTTTGGTGAATGATGTTAGAATTATTCACTGGATGACTGAAAAAGTTTCCAGGGATTTAGATTTCCATAAGGAAATAACTGAAGGCAATCAACAAAATGCAGATAAAACCCATTAAGAGCAGCAAAGAAGCAAGGAAAAAGCAGCAAATATGTACAGTAAACTCTCAGTTAACTGGAATTCAAGCAACCAGATCTCTCAAGCAAAAAGAAAAAAAAAAATCAAAGAAGTTCAGTACAATTTTCATGTGTTGTACTTTCTCTCCCTCTCGCAGAAACATACCTTACATTTTTAGAATTTTTAGAGTTTTTAAAAGGACGATAGGAATAAATTCCCTCTCTCACCAACTTAAGAACAAGTCAAACCAAACAAATAGTATAGAGTACAGTATTAGTCAGACCTATTTTTAATAGTAACTCTCAAGCAACTAGAAACTGCAGTTATCTGGCATCTGCCAATCTCCATGGGTGCCGGTTAACTGAGAATTTACTGTATAAAGCATTAGAAGAGCCCATAGGTTGCCTGGAAATAATTAAAATACTGATGACTGAGATGAAGACAATGAAAAATGAATGAATGCATAAGAAACCGATAAAGGAGATTTAATGTAAATGTAATAACTGCATGGATATCAGGGAGAATCTCAGAAGGAGAGCTTAAAGGCTTCCTCTTAACTACCTTGGACAAATACCTGCTATCCCCAAACGTGTTTGGATATGGATATGGCAGAAGACATTGTAATGCAAGGAACCAGGGATATAGAGGACAGCCAAGTTAAGTACAGTGGAACTTCCATTCTTCTTCTACAGATAAATAGATCAGTGGCAATATTATGAAATATAAGTCTGTAGGCCTAGAGGGGGTGGAAATGCCAACTGCTAAACAAAGGTAAAGCAAATTAAGCAGGAGTATAATATAATGGCAAAGAACATCCTGTAATATGAAAAGACCACGAGAAACAGAGTCAAACATTCTAGACTGCAGGATTCAGATCAGCTACTGATTAACAACACACGTCACTGCTAAACATTAGAAGAAGAAAGGGGGCTGTTGGAAATGGGCAGAGTGCTTAAGAAGAGCAGATCAGGACATTTATTTAGAAGTATAAACTATGAAACTGAAATCAAGCTCACAAGAATCCTTCACTAACCTCCAACAATGAATGATGAATGACAAGACGTGAATAAAAAACAAAATCTGCACCTCTTAGGAGAAGGACTAAGTTAAATAAAAGATGTAAATAAGCAGATGGGAAACAGACCAAGCCAGAATAAAATAAAGGAGGGCAGTGAGATAAAGTCGAAATGGATCTGAAAGTGAAGTCACAATATGGAGGATAAAGAGGTGCAACTGAGTCATTATTATTGGAAGGGACCCAGACAGCTACAGCAAGAGACAAAGATAGCAATGGAGAAAAGGAAGAAATATAAAAGACAAAAAATGACAAAGAAGGAAGAAGAGAAATGGAGAATAAATAGAACAGGACAGAGTCAGTTAAAAGAAAGAAGTATAGATGCCGTGTGAATGCAAAACAACAAATGAAATGAAAAAAAAAACTGTAATGACAGATGGAAATGGAGTACATACCATGACAAAAAAAATATGGAAGTGAACTATTTCCTATTTAAGTTGCACAAAGGGAGAGAGATTGCTACAACTAATGGAGATCAAATGAATAATTTGTAGCAACATTTTAAAGAATTTTAATAAACCTATACAAAAGGTAATCAATTAACAAGATGCTGTGTGTTAGCTTGAATGAATTATATCCTGGAACCTGTTACTTTTGTTAGTAGCAGGGGAGAGAGGAATTAACTTTAGTGAACAAACCAGTCATGCAAAAGTCATAATGTAACTGTAATGGAAACAAATGCATTTGTTAACCTTTTCTTGCAGGAAAGAAAACTTGATTGAGACTGAGTTTGAGGAGGCCTAGCACAAGTGTACAACAGAAATGGGGAGACAAAAACAAAACAAAGAGAAAGTGGGCTGATCATGGGCATAAAGTACAAAGTGAAACTTATTGCTTCAATGAAGATCTGGCAGAACTACCTGTGACGAGCAACAGAGTGAAAAGAAGATAATGAATGATGGATAAGGAAGCAGGGCATAAAACTAATGGTGCTGAATATCACTAGGCCATAAAAAGATGCTAGAATAGCTGAACTCAAAAAGATATGGAGGAATAGGGATTGGTGGGGTAAGATAAAGGGTTAATTGCACAACAGCAGTTTAGTAGAAGATAGAACTAGTTGTAGAAGTATTCAAAACGCACTTTAATTTTACAATTAATTCTTCAAACCAACAGGAAAGACATCAAATGCTTTCAGCTTTCATATACTTTCTCAAAAGAAACAGTATAGTATAAAACATACATATTAAAAATAGTCAAATAAATTATAAATCAGTAGGAATTAACATCCCCCTAGTTGAGACTCATTCACAGTAATACAGGTACATTTTATAAAAACAAATGTAAATAATCATTTTTAATAGCAAGATATGTCAAAGCTGCATGACAAGGTAAAACAGTCGTATATAATTATACTTAATTGTAATTATAGATCCATTAATCTATCTAGCTTTATATGTAACACTATGAAAGATATTATTGTAAGGCTCAATAATTGAAACATTTTAAATCTCTTCATCCTAGACTATCACCAATTTAGCTTTGTCAAATAAAGGTTTCATAGGTTCATAGATTCATAGGTAGGTACTAGGCCATTGGCCCAAGGGCCTATGCAAGCCTAGCCAACAAGGATCCCTGGCTTACGCCACCCAAGAAAGTTATTTTCCTGTGCCACTGATGAGCAGAGACACAGAAGTGATCCCCGGGGTGTATTTCCTATTTCCCATCCACTCATCAAGATTTTTCTTGAAGAGTGCTAATGAAGAACTTTGCTTGACATAGATGGATAGCCTGTTCCAGAGTATGGGAAGTCTCTGGGATAGGAATCTATCCCTCCAGCATGTCATGTTTATTGTGGTGACAAGGTTTAGGTCCCTAGAGCGTGTAGCTTGGAGGAATTGGGATTTCTTTAGATGTAGCATGTCCAACAGCTCTGGGTTTGACATAGCTTTATATGTTAGGCAGAGATCACCTCTGAGTAGGCGATATGCTACGGAGTAAAGCTGGAGTTTTTTGAGGCGGTCAGTGTAGGGCATTTGTTTGAGTCCAGTAATCCTTTTTGTGAGGTACTTCTGTGGCCTTTCCAGCTGCTGCAGATGTCTTGTGAGGTACATTCCAAAAGGGGCATTGTACTCTACAATGGGTCTAATGAGTGATGAATAGAGGGTAACAATGACCTCTTTTTTCCTGGACAAGAACCCTTTTATGATGAGGTGTGCCATGTAGAAGGACTTCCTGACTACTGTGGTGATGTGACTATCAAAGGAGAGACTACTGTCCACCTGGGTCCCAAGGTCTCTTATCACGCATTTGGTGTTAAGTAGATTGATGCCTATGTGGTAGTTCATGGGTACAGAGTTTTTACCAAAGGGGATGACACTGCACTTTTTGGCATTGAGCTTGAGGCCATGGCTCTGACACCAGGCATCTGTCTCAGAGAGGCCCTTCTGTAGGATGTTCACATCATTTGGGGACTTGACTATGGCTCCTAGTTTGCAGTCATCTGCGAACTTCATTGGCCAGAGGCCTTCTGTGTTAGCCTGTACTTCAGAGAAGTAGATACCAAACAGGAGCGGTCCCAGGACAGAACCCTGTGGTACTCCACTTGTCACTGGTTTGAGGTCAGATTTGGAGCCTGCAACTTTTACAGTGTGGGTGCTGTCAGTGAGCCATTTGGCAACCCATCTTGTGACATAGGGATTTATGCCTAGTTTATAGAGTTTAGCTATAATTCCAGAATGGGGGATGGTGCTGAAAGCCTTGGCGAGGTCAAGATAGGCTGTGTGAACCACTTTACCCTCATCTACAGCTTTGGTGACTGCCTCAAAGAAGTCGATCAGGTTCAGGAGGCATGATCTGCCTTTCACAAACCCGAACTGGGTGGGATCCAGAGTTTGGAGGTTACCAATGTCTTTGTTTATGAGTTCCATGATGATACTTTCCATGGCTTTGCAGACCAGACTCGTCAGGCTAATAGGTCTATAGTTCCCGGGATCAGTGGTGGCTCCCCCTTTGTGGAGTGGGATAACTGTTGCTGTGCACCATTCAGTGGGCACAAAGCCTGATGTGAGGCTATTATTGAACATGGTGCTTAAGTGGGGAGCCAGTTCATTCTGAAGTTCATGTAAAATGCAGCCTGGGATGTTGTCCGGTCCCATGGATGCTGTGTTTTTGGCTTTAGAGAGTGCAGCTTTCACCTGCGAAGTTGTGATTACAGGGACTCTGCATTCTTCCTGTATAGATATGCGCCCTTTAGGGGGTGGGGTGGGGGGTAAAGTTAGCACTGAACCTATCTGCCAATATGTTGGCAATATCAGTTGGTTCTGTAATTTTCATGCCTTTGTGCTGTAACTCAGAGCAGATCTGGGTGTTGCCATTGAGATTCTTGACATAGCTATAGAATGCTTTGTGGTTGTCCGTGGAATTAGTGGCAATTTTATTTTCATAGCTAGCTTTGGAGGATCTTATAAGTTATCTCAGCTTCTTACTGAGGCTGACCAGGGAGCTCCTCCACTCATGGGATTTTACTCTCTTTTGCAACAGTTTCTTCCTTCTGTTGTACAGTTTGTTTATGGCAGAGGACCACCAGATTGGCTTCCTTTTTTTGGATGATAGCGTCATGGGTCTGTGTTTCACCTCTTTAAACTCTTTAATTTGTTTAAAACAGTCAGCAAAGCAAAGGATTGCAGTTATGCAGTGCATACATTATATCTGGACCTTGTCAATACCTCTGGCACTTTTCTCCATGCAGGCATTATTGATATGCTTGCAAGTATGAATATAAACCATTATGTTTTGTGATGAACAGTTGCCTGATAGAATCCATGTTGTTAGAGTCTCATGTTTCAACTCAGAAAGAAAAAAAAAATTACCAGTGGTATACTACATGGCTCAGTGTTCTTTGCTCTCCTATCTAGCATCTGTTTTTCAGACTTTCAGGCCAACAAACGTATCCTATACGGTCACCTAAGTGTGCAGATGAATGCAAATTGTGTGTTGTTATTCAATCTTCCACTGACTCACAATTGCTCTGACATAGGGTGGACCAAAATAGAAACTGGGGCAAGGACATTGGTCTCAAATTAAATATGGAAAATGTCGCATAATTAAGTTTGGCAACCTAAATGTTTTCCTAAAGCAAGTAAGTGGCACATCTGTTATACAGGATTTAGGTACTATTGCTGATAATTTCTTATCTTTGGAATATCATGTCACCTTAGTAGATCAGAAAACTTCTCTCTTGCTCATTTAATTTCCAGATGCATCTCCTATAAATCCATATAAGTCTTAATCCCCCTTTACACTTATCTGATCAGACTCATTTTTGAATATAATGCCTCTTTCATTATGTATCTGTCCAAAAATGCCATTCATCTTGAACAACATCAGTGATTCTGACTGGAAATGCCCAGTGGCCTCAAAAACCTTAGTTACCAAAACAGACTACCAGACTTCTGTCTGTACTAATTCTTTATAGCCTCCTCCATGAGGAACTGTGACTAGCCTTTCAATTAATGAAAGAGATAATCCTCTTTGACCTCCTGTTCCTTCGCAGTACAAGTGGTTCCTCAAATGCATGCTAAAAGAAACTAAACCTTCAGCAAAAGATAAACAAGACAAGTTGTCATGATAGATTTATATCCCAAAGTATCCTCCACCTCTCGAACAGACTTTTACAATATGCAAAGAAGTATACCATCCTTGTCACTTTCCAGACAATCTTAAATAATTTGATGGGTGTCATCAGGTTTTCTTCTGATCTATCTTCTGTTGCCCTTCTTGAAGATGAAGGTAACTTTTGAATATGGGTTATTTGCTATACTTGTAATGGTCTGCAGACTGATAGCCTAACACATGAACCAGAGACTCCCCCATCCTAGATGAAGAATCCACACGTCTCACTGTTTATCTTACTAAATAACAGAACAGATTGCCTATCCACTCAATGATGTGGCATAAAAAGGTGATGTAGGAAAACAAACCCAGAAGAATGCAGTATTGTTGCCACACAATCTACCTAGAAGCTCACTACCTGATGCAGGCTGATCAAAGTCATCAGAAGTATAATACAAGGTGAGTAAAGCTAACATACAGTCACTGCAAGTAAATGATTCTACAAGACTGCATATTTTATAAGAAAAATAAAACTTTTTTTATTGCATAATCATGATAAGGATGATCTTATCTTTCCATATCATTCTAGCTGGAAGGAAGCAATCTGAAAGTTGGCTCAGAAAGTTATGCAGTACAAAGGTTTAGGGTTCCAGAGCTTGCTTCCTTATCTTATACAAAACTGTACTTTATCATTGAGCAAAACAATAGCTTTGCTTTACTTAGTACAGCAATTAAACTAGTTTGAACTAGCTCTCTTGAAAAAAATGTATCTACAAACGTGTATGTGAAAGCTTCTATTTCCAACTACTGCATTCCCTTCTTCAAAGTTACAGATTCTGTAATCATGACACAGTTAAGATTTTCAACATTTCTTGAGATACAGTGTGGACTTTGCAGAAGTCAGCAGAAAGAAGCCTCATATAGTCATTAGTTGGGTTTGAACTTCTTTTGAAATGAAATACCGTTTTCTTCCACAGGGAGTATCTCCAGTAGGCAAATGCTGAACAAATTGGGAAATAGAAAAATAACTTTTTAATACTGGAGATGTGCAACAAAGAAAAAAATAATTATTTGCAGTTCTCAGCATGTCCAGAAGCCTGAAGTCTGTATCAAGATCATTTTGAAACTCATTAATGATTTGGCTTGATAGAAAGTTCATTTCAAAATCATGGAAGGCAACATATAAAGTAGATCTCACATGTTTTTTCTTTTAGTATGAGGTGCCTCGATCAGATGTTAACTCTCTAAGTAGTACACTGGAGTATTTCTAGAGTTTTTATTATTGTAAACGTATACCTAGAGACCTGGGAAATGTATAGCTGGCTTTCAAACACTACATTGTATGTTCTGCCAGTTCTTATAGCTTTTACTTAAAATGGGTCCTGTGAAGTTTCTTTTTTTTTAGGAGGAAGGCTGTCAAATTGCAAAAGTTGTCATCAGAATTGTGATATGAATATTTAATCTCATCTTTTGCCACCAATTTGTGTGTGATGGCCAGAGAGTACTATCTTACAATTTGCACTGCTAACCATCAAGTAGCATGACACAGATGTTGGTTCATAAGACAATCAGCAAAATCCACACTACTGCCCAAGTAAGAGATATAATCTGACATAGTAAAATAAGCTTGATACAGACCAGATAAACTACAGAGTTGCAGTCATTGTCTCCTAGGATCTTACCCTCTTTGTTTCTAGCATAATGTCTTCCAGTACTATTTTATCAAAAGTAAGATGCTGGGAGAGCAGACTGGCTTGACTTGGAAGATGATATTTTTTTGAGTTATGATACAGAATTAGAATTGCCTAGACATAACAAAGCCTTGCTGAGTCTAATTATGGTGGCTGCCAAAAAATAAATTACTAGAAAATGGAAATCAAAGTCTAGACCAACTTTATGAGACATTGTGAATATAGTAACAGAGATAAAACAACTAGAATTTGGAACTTTAGATAAGGTAGGTTGCATACTACACAGGAAAGAATGGGAATTGTGGGAACAATATATGCAGAGCAGGAGTGAGGTTTAAGAGGCAGGATTTGAATGAGCCATATAATGCTTAACTGACAATGACTGGATGGATTATAAGTGATATATAATGTTTGCAACTACAGTTGTTTTAGTGGTGTCTGTGATGTATACTGTTTGCAACTAAAGTTGTTTCATCTTGTTTGTTTTTTCATTTGTATAAATGTAAGATTGCCTATGTCATGTGTGAAAATTTAATAAAGATGTTTATTGGAAAAAAACAAAGTAACTGAAACATATCCAGGATTATTCTACATGTATGCAGGCATCTATATGTGCACACAAATCAAATGAGTGAGGTATAGTTACACGTACAAACACACACACACACACACACACACACACACACACACACACACACACACACACACAGACACCGGAAAAAATATTTTCTAGAAGAGGTCAATGATTTATCTCCATTGCCAGCACGCCTTTCTTTAGTTTCACGATAAGACACCTTCACCAACCAAACTGATCTGGCATCAAGGTCACAGTTACTTTTTCCCCATAAAAATATGCCAATTGTTAATACTCACATGGTAGCAATAGCTTTAAGCAATCACCCAACAAAAGGCATAAGGCAACAACTGAGATGTCACCAGGTCTACACACATATCCTTATACTAATAAATAAACAATCAGCTGCACATTTTTGAAAGTAAATAAATAAAACTCTTTACACAAAATTATGTAAAATTAAAAACACAAGCAATCAGTTGTAGACTTGCTTAATTAAATGCAGAACAAATGGGGGTTTAACAAAAAGATGGCAATATGAAGCACTTTGTCTAACTTATTTAATACTGATTCTATCATTACTAATAGTTAATGATTTTACAGAGTTCTATTGACCTCAGACTATAAGTCCAAACAGCAGTTGGAGAGATTCAAAGAAAAATGAATTCCAGGCTTGAGTTTCTACCTGAGAGCTGCAGTCCACTGGGCACTTTTCAAAACCAAGGCAAATACTGATTTCTGATGGTGGCTCTCACTGCTTATTAATGTTCTAATTCTGTATTTCCTGTTTGGATTTAATGCTTAAATGCAAAGTTTGTTGTTTCTGCAGCCATATAATGTTCAGTGGAAACTATATATAGTAATAGATCCTTTGACCTGTAGTAAGAATTCAAGAAGGATTAAGCTTTAATCACTACAAACATGCATACATCTAAGATGCCAGATTCACTTGTTACATTTCCACAAAAAGCAATTACATATTATGTACAGTTAAAAGTGTTTACATTCTATACATGTTATATGTTGTAAGATTTACTGGAAGTAACACAGTGTTTTTTTACAAGATAATTACTTTTAACTCATATTAATGCAGGTTTATATAAATATTTCTGAAAGGCATTTACAAACTTCACTCAGCTTAAGTACATGGGCATCTACTTCCCTCATGCCACAGCAGATGTTAAGAGCTGCAAGGAATGGACTATTTTCTCTAAGACTAAACAGAATGAGATATTTTTTTTTTTGAGTGGGGTAGTCTCAGATTCTGTCTGAATACCTAAAATGTATTGGGTATATTTCTTGTGTTACCCTTGTCAGTTCATTTTTGTAAATAATGTTATTGTCATGTAATGTGTATTACAAAAGTTAATGCATATCTGTAGCACATAACACATACCTGCAATATAATGTAACATATTGATTGTAAATTCAGATCTGGGTTTTCAGCACTTAATGGATCATATGTATGAAATCCAGTACAATAATACTAATAAATTGTCTAAATCTGCTCACTTATATAATTCAAATCTGCACTTAAATACTGTTAGCATTTTTTAGGTTTAAAAGTGTGTTTGCATTCATAATTATTTAAGTTTTTAGTCTACAGAATTACAGAATGCCTAGTAATGAGTTAAGAATAAAAACGTTATCCCTGATGCTACTTAATCAATATAGATATTAAATAAGTCAGTAAGTAATTAATGGAGTGATTACACTAACAGCTTTTGCATTGTTCTAAAGAAAATCTATTTCTTTTCTGCTGATGTAAGATATAATGCTTTATTAATGACAACGAGACTCAGAAACAAAGAGTCTCATGCAGATAATACAAGGAAGCATCCTTTTTATATTATATATTTTCATATTTTGGTAGCTTTAATGGGAGGACTCTGAATTGTCTTTGGTCTTTTTGCATTTACCTTATCTGTGAGAAATCATAATAAGGGGATAAATTACTGTTTTGTCAGAGTGTTTATTATGCAGTCAAAAGTACATTTGGTTCTCTAAATCTCCTGCTTCTTAAGCTATTCCATCTTTCCTCCACGCTGAATAATATATGACAAACCGTCTGTACTGAAAATAAAATTATGACAGGCAGGCAAAACATGATAATTAGTTTGCATTTACTTATGTCTTCATATAATAAAAAGAAAACCCTGCATTTTACATGTGAATAATAATCCAAATTATTTCAAAACAGCAGTATGAAGAATCTTTGCATAAACTATATCAATGATCACCTCATACAGTAGAAAAGATGTCATAAGCTTTCTGCTCCCTAACTAGCTTGTGACCATAAATGATGGAATATTAAACATTATTACAAGACAAGATGATCTTAGACTTCCTCTTAGTCCATTGTGTAATGTTTCTAATTTAGAAGTAAAGCAGCTACACATTTCGAAACTAAAGTCAATAAAAATAGGTCATTGTTTAGTAATAGAATAGTCATTGTGTGAACACATGTTGGGACAAAAAAGGAACAAAGTAAACAACTGCACAACAGCAGAAAAAATAGTGCAGTTTAAAGGACTTGGGCAATTACCCATGCCCAAATGATGCATATCAGAAAATCAACCCTATATGACAAGCAATAGTAATCAAAAGAGTCTGGGTCATCACTTGCATAGCATAACTAAATACAATGTTTGGAGTCCCTAGGGGGGAAGCAATCCCAGAAATAGATGAAGCTAATGGATACTCCCTGCCTCTTGCTGATATATAAGAAAAGGATTACATCTCATTCAGTGTCTGATAAAGATGCTTGACTTTTGCATGCACAAAGGAGAGAGCAGATACATTAAACAGTACTGAAGCTATTACATACATATATATATATATATATATATATATATATATATATATATATATATATATATATATATATATGTGTGTGTGTGTGTGTGTGTATTTTTTTCACTGCTTTTAGTGATGTAGTAATTTTTTTTTATTTAATTAGTAAACAGTAGATAATCAAAACAATCTATGCACTGGAGGTTTTATATTTATTATTTAGTCATCTGTTACTCAATATATGGGCTGATCCTTTCTGGAAAAATCTTTACAGCCATCACTCAGGCCATGAAACTTAACTGTGCCCTAAATTAGGATGGGGGTCAATTTCTATCACGTCATTAAAAATATTTGCAGAAGTCAAAATTAGGCAGAGTATTGAAATAAATGCAGAATATAACATAGACAGCAGGCAGCATGAACAGATATAGGCACGGATTCACAAAAAGTGAAGAAATTCATAACGAAGCTTGTGCTACACAATCTGGATTCACAGATAACTGATTATGCTAACACTTGTGTAAGCCCTAAATAAATAGTTTATTTTACTTACTGTCATAGTAAGTGTTTCTGTTACATATTCTGATGGGTCTACAAACTGGAAAGTAGAGTGGGGCTCTGTTGGCCACGTTTTAAAGAGGTTTTGCATATATGTCTCACCCCAAATATCTGCATCTAAACATATAAAATGCTTCCATCTTCCTCTTCGCTTTCAGTAGATAATGATGTGAGTACATGGGTAGACCCCATTCCACTTTCCCTTTTGGAAAGGTATATCCAAACACTCACATCTAGAAACAGATCTCATACCAGCTCTTCTCCCTAATCTGCTACATTCCCAGGAATAGTGCAATACATGAGTACCTTCCCCCCACTTCCCCCTTTATTCAGAATTTTCCTGGAGATATCTCTAATTAAACCACTTTAGTACACTCATTCTTTCCCTATTGTCATGTCTTTGTTAGTAATACCGGGTAGAAAAGCTCCCTTTCAAGTCTCCTTTCTGTTGTTATTAGTAACAAGCAAAAATGCCATGACAGTTCAAATGTAAATTTAAACAGTAAAATGTAAAAAACAGACAGTCCTCAGGGAAAAAATGATGCTGGTAGACATCAACACAATGTAGAAAAGAAAACAGCAGCATCCAAACATGGATAAAACAAATACAATTCGTAGCAGTTTTATTGAAGAGGTAAGCACTTTCACACATTCACTGTGCTTCATCAGACCAAATGTAACAAAACATCTCAACAGTTAAATAAATAGCATCATCAACTAATCATTCAAACATCCAATAGAAAACAAGCACTGAGACATACATTAAAACAACAGGATGTCATTTAAAGAGCCCCCTAGCTTTTAGGATAGGTTTAATGGAAGTTCTGCCATTGATGCCTGGAAACTTATCCGCCTGCATAGCAATGATCCAAGAAAGTTCATGGCTTTCCGTGTAGTTCCTAAAGTCACCTCCACACTTGTCTTGAGTCAAAGTTTCAACAACCCTAAAACCAAAAATATGGTCACTGCCATATTCCATATAATGTTTGGCCAAAGCATTACGCTCGTCATAATGATGTACACAACACAAGTGCTCCCTCATTCTCTCCATAAGGGATCTATTTGTCTTGCCTATATAGAAGCAAGTGCATACCCTGCATTTGGCCAAATAAATGAGATTTCTACTGTGGCAGTCAGCATTCACTTTAAAACAATACTCATGATGTGTGGTCAGGTGAATAAAAGTCACTAATGGATCAATATGTGAAAAAAAATTACATCTCGAACAACATCTCATGCTAAAAGCTGATATAAGTGTCACATTTCCTGCTGGTGTATACTTCTTATAATGCAGTTGCCTCTTTAATGACTTCTTATTTTTAAAAGTGAACCTCGGATGTTCCCCTACAACATTCCAGATCTGGTCATCAAGCTGTAAAATGGACCAATTATTTTTCACAACCTCTATGATACTATTGACGTCACTTGTGTAAAACAAAGACATAGAAAGTGCTTTGTTTCTAGAGGCCATTGAAACGTGCTCTGAATGTATGACATCGGATTTAGATGTTTGGCTCCTATATTTCCTATGCCTAACAGTGTCATGTATTGCATCGTCAACTTCCTTGTGGCAATAGCCCCTATCAAAAAATTTGTACCTCGAACCAAGCAGGTCATGTTCAAATAGTGCATCATTGTTGTTGAGCCTCGAGAGTCTCATACCCTGGCTTTTAACTATGTTTTTAAACACATGGCCAGGGTGCATGCTATTCCGTTGCAGCAATGTATTCTTCCTACAATCTTTTCTGTGTAAAGTCATTGTGAGTCCACAGGAATCATTAACCATGATCTTAACATCCAAAAAATCCATTTCCCTATCTGATACTTTAGATGAAAAAGATAAAAAATGAGTTGACTTCTGTATGAAACCAATAAATTCTTCCAATTGCTGGCATGTGCCATCCCAAATTAAAAAGAGGTCATCCACAAACCTCCTGTAAAATTTAATAAGTGGACTGTAAATAGACTCAAAAACAAAAGTGCTCTCCCTTTGAGCCATGACCACATTGGTGTAGCTATTGGCACAACAAGTGCCCATAGCTACGCCAGTCTTTTGCAAAAACAACTGATCATCATAAATAAAAATATTGTTCTCTTATACAATCTCCAGAAAATAACAAATTAAATCAATAGTGATCAAGTCATATTTACTCTTAAAGCTCAAGAACTCCTTAATCATGTTTATACCCAGATCACGAGGTATGCAGGTGAACAAAGACACTACATCGAGGCTCACTAAAATATACTGTCCATTGAAGCATGCATCCTTAGTGTGCTCAGCCAGGCCATCCAGAAACTGCTGTGTATCTTTCAACACCTGTGTTTGTTCATTCAACACTGACCTTAGCTTCTTCATTATAAATATAGAGAAAGGTTCCGTAATCCACCCTTTACCAGATACAATCGGCCTAAAAATGGGATGTGTCAAGCATTTTTGTTTTTTAGGCAGCCCCTGATAAAGGGGGGTTAGTGGGTGTTCAACTGTTAAACAGGTATAAAGGTCTTTCAAAATCAATTTACTCTGAAAGCAATCAGAAATACTTGCATTCACTCTCTCATGTAACAAAATCACAGTATTAAAATCAATTTTTGAACCTTGGACCTTTTGGACCTTATTGTAACATTTGTTAATGTCTGTTATGTACTTCGCAGATAAAGATTCTAGTTGTCTACTGTTGTACTATGTTCTTCATCTGTAAATATGTTTGTAATTAATTGCTATGTTAAACTGTTAATCGATATGTAATCCAATGTAACTACTGTCTGTTTATTTTAACTGTGGAGCTTTTCTCCCCAGGCCTCCGCTGAAAATGGACCTACGTCCAGTCGAACACTCCCGGTCAAGAAATGTAAATAAATAAATAAATAAATAAATAAAATTTAGTCATATAAATTGCTGTCACTCAACAAATCTAAAATACTATTGTGGTAAAAGTTAAAGTCCATGACAACAGTTGCGCCCCCCTTGTCTGCAGATTTAATAATCAAATCATTGTCCCTCTGTAATTCAAACAATGCCTGTCTCTCCTCGGCCATTAAGTTAAAAAAACCTTTCTTATGGTCATTATTATAAACAGTCATAATGTCCGGCTCACATTTCTTCATAAAAGTCTCCAATAACGGGTTCAAGACAGGTTGAAACAAACTAGGTTTCTTAAACTGCGGACCTACTAGTGCATCATTACTAACAGGCTGAAACATAGTTTTGAGCATCACACTTCTAGCATACATTTTAATATCCACTATAGTCTCACTCAAAATAGAATGTTGGGCCGGAATAAATGTCAGACCCTGTTCTAATAACAGTACCTGTGCTTTTGTCAGTGGTTTGATGGAGATGTTGTAAACTACTGATTCACCACATCTGTCAACATTGTTTTTATGGTTTGTAGTTGTGTATCGTCCATAAGATGCTGCCGCTTTTTTATCCAACTTAGTGAGCATGGATAGCGTCCCCTTTCCTTTTAACGGATGGGTAACGGAAAAGGGAGTGTATCCAATGGACCAATCACATTGCACACCTTGGGTTGCATATCTAAGGATTGGTTCTGAGCAACGCAGTTTAAAAGAGAAGAAGCCAGAACATTAGAAGTGTTATTAAGACATGATCTTTCATCGCTTCTCACACCAATGTCACTTACAACTGCTGATTGAGAAGCAGTAGAACTGGTAGTATGTGCATCAGTCTCTATAATATTGTGGGTATTATTAACTGTATTCCCAGATTCAGTAGACCCAGAGTTGTTTGGCCAAGTGAAGACATTCCCTCTCTGGAAATCTGTAGTATCTCTTAATAATTTCTTGGACTTTTGCACCCTCAATCACTGTTCGTAAGACAAGACCCCATCAATGTTCCCATCTAACTTGATCAAAAAAATCATCTTTATACTGATCAAGCAGTTCAGTGTATTTCTTGTTAACTGCATCTACAAGCTCCTTTTCCAAAGGTTTAAAATAATCAATCAGCAAGCGTATATAACTGATACTTAGTTCAAGATTTAGCTGTTGCCACTTACTTAGTAACTCCATATGGGTTTCACCATACGTGGGCATCACCAAAACTCGTAGCCCTCGAGGAACCACTTTGTGGTATAAGCAAACTTCAAGGTGTAGCCATTGCCACTGAAAACGCTTTAGCTTAAACAAGTAATTTTCAAGATCCCTGGTGGCATTGATAAGGCAAACTTCATCAACATCAGGTAAAGTATCATTATCGGTGCCCCCAGGTTTAGCAAGAAGGGGGTTTGCTTCTGTTGTTAAAAATTTCAGGAACCGGTCTTCACCTCTCTTCCTGAAAGAGCTATGCCCATTATCGATGTTGACAACATTCTCCGTAGCCATGCTTCCTTGAGGTACAGAGCAAATACCAAAATGTAGTCAACAGACAGTCCTCATGGAACAAAAGGTGGGGTAGACAATAACACAATGTAGAAAAGAAAACAGCAGCACTGAAAAACGGCTAAAACCAATACAATTCGTAGCAGTTTTATTGAAGAGGTAAGTGCTTTCACACATTCATTGTGCTTCATCAGACCAAATGTAACAAAACAACTCAACAGTTAAATAAAGAGAATCATCAATTAACCATTCAAACATCCAATAGAAAACAAGCACTGAGACATACATTAAAACAACAGGATGTCATTTAGAGAGGCCCTAGCTTTTAGGATAGGTTTAATGGATGTTCTGCCATTGATGCCTGGAAACTTATCTGCCTGCATAGTAATGATCCAAGAAAGTTTACGGCTTTCCATGTAGTTCCTAAAGTCACCCCCACGTTCATCTTGAGTCAAAGTTTCAACAACCCTAAAACCAAAAATATGGTCACTGCCATATTCCATATAATGTTTGGCCAAAGCATTACGCTCATCAAAATTATGTACACAACACAAGTGCTTCCTCATTCTCTCCATAAGGGATCTATTTGTCTTGCCTATATAGAAGCAAGTGCATACCCTGCATTTGGCCAAATAAATGAGATTTCTACTGCGGTAGTCAGCATTCACTTTAAAACAATACTCATGATGTGTGGTCAGGTGAACAAAAGTCATGAATGGCAGCCAGGAACCACTACACTCTTTTCCTCTGATTTTCCTATCAACAATTTTTTTCACTAGCCTACTATATTTGACATCTTTTTACCGGGGTGGTCTGACTGGGTCTACAGAACCCATTTTCAGCAAAGGCCCGGGGAGAAAAGCTCCACTTACAGTACAATGCAAATGCAGTATAATCCAATACAATAAAAATTACATTAGAAATACTATACAAAAAATAAGTTGAAAGAACAAACTGCTACAAGATGTTGTAATATATTACTTCACATCTAGGCAATTCTATACAGTTAAAACATTACAGATGATAATAGTCACTCGCATCTTACATGATGTAGACAGTGTTCAAAAAAAAAGTACTTAGGTAGTGCAGTGTGTGACATTGACTGTTAAACATGTACATGCAAAATAGAATGCTAGTTTCATTTAGGAAAATAGCAGCCAGAAAGTTAGTGATGCAGAGAGATAGTGAAAGAGAGAGAGTTAAGAAAAATAGAAGCAATAAAGCCTGAGCAGTATCTTAAGGATATGGTATAGAAGCAGAGAAGGAGTTAGAAGAGCCTTAGGATCTTGCAGTCTGTGAGAGATTGAAATGTGACAGAAAAAGGAAGACCTGAGCATTAGACAGGCTTTATGCAGGAGCAAAGCCATGTATTTTTGAGATGATTTTTTAAAGAGGCTTTGAAATGGGTTAGGCCAGGCATAGACCTGGTAGCCAGAGGTAGTGAATTCCAAAGTGTAGAGACAGAGTATGAATACAGAGAGTGACTATGTTTTCTTGTAAGTTTTGAGATAGCTAAGGGAGTTTTGTCTTCTGATCATAGGGATCAATTTGGTGTGTAAGGTGTGACTAGATTGGCTAGTGCAGGGCAGGCAGTAGGCTTGAAAATAAGGTTGTGCAAGGTGGATAGCTGAATAAAGGCAAGTTGGTTGGGGAGTTCAAGCCAGTTTAATTCTAGGAGTGGTTTACAGTGGTGTTTGTGATATTTAGAGTTTGTGCAAACTTTACAACTTTGTTGTAGCACTGTTCCAACTTGCTTAGGGTAGAATTTTGTAAGTCAGTTAAAATAGGGGCACCATAAACAAGGGAGGGAAGTAAACATGTTTTTGCAAGGGTAGTTTTGGTTGCTGCAGTAAAGAAATGTTTGTTTCTATATAAGAGTCCCATTTTTTGATGAGTTTTCTTTATATTTTGCTGTATATAGGGCTCAAATGAAAGCTTATTGTCAATGATAACAGCTAGAAGTTTGGTTTCCTGCACTATTTCTTTGACAGTGTTGTCAGATGCAAGGATGTTGAAATGATCAGTGACAGGGGAGGTGTTCTTGGGATGAAAGAGTACTAGTTTTGTCTTCTTTGGATTAAGAAAGAGTTGGGCATTTCTTAGCCAGGATTCGACTGCAGTAAAGTCCTGCTGAGTTTTTGAAAGTAGTTCTGGTAGTGACTGAGCAGTACAGATCATGGTGGAATCATCAGAATACTGAATGAGGGTCCCAGGGTGAGAGGCAGTGTGAAGGTTGTTTGTGAAAATGTTGAAGAGTGGGTGTCCTAAGATGAAGCTTTGGGGGACTCCAGTATGGTTGTGGAGGAAGGGTGAGAGTTTATTGGACCATTTCACTGCTTGTTTACAATCCTTGAGGTAGCTCTGAAACCATTTTACTGTGTTATGTGAGAAGCCTAAGTTAGACCATGTGTTCACAAGTAAGGGGTGAGACACTGTGTCAAAGGCCTTGGAGAGATCAAGGAATACTGAAGCTGCATAGCATCCTGCATCTCTGGCCTTGTTCATGGTGTCTGTAAAAGATAATAGGGCTGTAGCTGTGCTATGGCTAGGTTGGAAGCCATGTTGGGTTTTGGTTAAAAGGTTGTTTTGCAATAGATGTTGCATCACCTGCTGATGGATACCTCTCTCGAGAATTTTGGATATGGGTGACAAAATGGATATAGGACGGAAATTGGATGGATCAAACGAGTTGCCACCTTTGTGGATGGGGGCGATGTGAGATTGTTTCCATATGGTAGGTACTTCTGATTCAGATAAAGACCTATTTATAAGGATACTGATTGGGTAGGTGACTGAGTTAGCAGCCAGTTTGAGGTAGTATGGAGGGAGATTATCAGCTGAGGTAGAGCAGAGTTTTAGTTTTTGTAGCGGTTTCTTAATAGTGTCAATGGGTATGGTCGGAAATGAGAGTGGGATTTGTATGACATTTTGTTGAGTAGGGGGTTAGTTATGACAGGGTTAGAAGTAGTTGATGGCCTGGGGTTGTTGTCTGAATAGGTTGAAGGGTGGGGTGGGGTCCAACATTAGGGGCATTAGTTAATAGGTCCGAAATTGATTTTATGAAGTGCTAAGGTTTTCGGCTGTTTATGATGGAAGGCTATCTGGTGATAGGGTGTGCTCTCCATTTCTTCCAGGGTTAAGTAGAGAAGACAAGGAGTGCCAAAATTTACTGAGGTTGATTTTATGCTGGAGTTGAAGCTGGGAATAATATGACTTCTTATCTTATATATATATATATATATATATATATATATATATATATATATATATGCTGCAGATTTATCTAAGTCATACTTCACTATAACTAGACAGCAAATTGACAACTTAATTGCCAGCTTTCATAACCTGAGCTTCATATCCATTTAAAGCAAAACCTGTATACTAATTAGCAACTCATTATCCATATGCTTCTCTTTTCGCTGCCTTTTCCATTCTAACTCTGGCATCAATAACTGTTTCACTACACGATACCTTTCAATTACACAAATTTTGCTTTTAACTGAACTAACTCTGCCTTTCTTCAATTCCTTTTTCCTAACACTTCTCTGAGAAGCTGAGAAGGTGAGAACTTTGATTTTTTTTTTGTTAGCAGGTAGCTTTACAGAATACCTTCTCCACTTCAACCTTTCACATAGTTAATTTCTTCTGTAATACCATTTTTTGTACTCTGACTTTTACTGTAATTTGTACTTTGCCAGAGGTGATATTTTAGCGCCTTATTTCCATATTTAAAAATAGACTTTCTCTAGCAGTGAAACAATATAATCCTATTCTCTTCTAGTAAAGACTAATTTCTCTCAGGCACAGCATGAAAAAGTGCTCCTCTCTTTAGCTGGGTCATCTCAGCTGTACCCATAAAAGATGCACCCCATTTCTCTGCTGGTAGCAAATCCTGTAGAAAGGGTTCTTCCTTCCCACCTGTTTATTGCTGGCTCTGCCTTATGACTAGCACCTTGCAATTCTGGTGGCAGCAGAAGTAGACTATTCTTTCTTTTTTGATACTTTTTTAACTTTAAATAAAATGTAGCTATAGTCTATCTTTACGACTGTCAACGGTGAGAGTGTTTGCTGACAATTCTCTCACTAATAAATAACATTCTTCTTCTTTTCAACAGTATGCCCACCTATTGGTAGTCTGTCCTGGAGAAAAGTAGATAGTCCTAGACTCAGCTCTGTGTGGAATAGCAAGACTGCATGAGCAAAAATCTGGGCACACACACACACACACACACACATATATATATATATATATATATATATATATATATATATATATATATATATATATATATATATATATATATATATATATATATATATGCTAAGTCCAAGTTTAGTGCTGTTTGGTGTTTCCCTTTTTTTTCAAGGTATAGTTATCTTGGAGTGGATATATATGTAAGATGTGGGGTGTGGGAGATTGTCCCCACATCAAAAGTGCAAGGAGGCTTGCATCCTGCTAAAAAATTAAATAAATAAACAACTTTAAATGATAACAGCAATGTTCAACTTTTGCTGTTCTCCTGCATTTTCATACTTTATTTCATAATTCCAGGTCTCATACTTATGAGTCTCTGAATTACTGTTGAGGGATCTATCTTCCCTTCAATTAAAGGTGAGAGCTTTGGATACACACTTCATTTCTCTGTCTCTCTCTCCCCCTGCCCCCCCCACCCCCCTTTTCTCTTTTTAACATGTATCTTTTCCACTGACTTTGGAAGCCATTATACTTCCCTCACATATTTTTGACAAACACTTCTACTCCTTCCTCTGCTATCCCATACTTCTTTAAATAGCCTTGATACCCTCCTTCCCTGTCAGTTTTTTCTAAACTATGCCAGATAATATACTGCCTTCGTACACAATCTGCTACTCTCCTCACTTAAAATCTAATACTTTTCCATCCAGCACGCTGTTTAATATCAGATTTTACCATTTCTTTTTCTGCAGTAAATCCTAGACTCAGTGATTTGTAATCTTTCCATTGGTCTCTTCACTTTGACTTATGAATAAACAAAAATACTGAACTAAATCTCGGTCCATCTCCTTAATTGTTTCCGTCTTACCCCTCCAATTTATAACTTTCTCTTCCACCATAGATATCTGATCATTGCTAAACTAATTTTTCAGAGACTGCTTAACAAGCCTGACCCATAGGATGCTGCACAGTTCTGTACCAACATGACTTGCTCTCTCTCTTGCATAATTTTAGTTGAAAGAATATTCTATTCTGTCCCTTTATCCAGATGAACTTTGTATCAAAAAAGAACAAAAAAAAACAATGTATGTGCATCTCAGAAGAAATAACTCAGAAGATCACACTAGTTCCACTTATATTTCCACTGTTTCTATCTATGTAGCTGTGAAGTACCCTCTCTGGGTGAATAATCAAGGAGCCTGAATCCTCACCACTGACACTGGAGAGGGACGTTTACTTGGAACAAAAATGGATACACCCAGTATCTCCATATGAAGCTCTCTGCATCTGGCTCAATTTGCATTAAGAGCACACAGAGAACACACTCAGTTCAGGGTCTGGGTTTATCTATCTGTCTCCCTCCAGGTCCCCAATAAGAATCCCCTACTGACACAGCTATAGAGTTGAGACCTCAGCTGAGTGTCTAAGTCAAGTTCTCATCCACTCTCTCTCTGAAACCAGTGCTTTGTGCCTCTGCTCCAAACAGCTGAGATGCACACACACTCTTTGAAATTTAATTTGCACACACACACACACACACACACACACACACACACACACACACACACACACACACACACACACACACACACACACACACACACACACACACACACACACACACACACACACACACACACACACACACACACACACACACACACACACACACACATATCAGGGAAAGGCTGGCACAGATTTACTAGCTATGCCACCTGCTCTCTAGACTATAAGGTAGTTACACTGTCACCAGACAGTCCAAAGCCAGCTACTACAAGGCTCTTACAAGGATACCCAACTATACAGAGTGAAATTAATAGTAATACAAATGGTAGTTTGACCAAACAGCCAGGGTATCAGGAGCGGCCACAGTGTCACCAATAGATACAAGTACTCTCAAAAGTTAAAATATTCTCCAAAGTACCAGCCACAATGAAAAGTTTAAATATATTTAATACTAAATAATAAAAGAACATGAAAATACTAAATCCCCTGGATTCATGAAGCTTGCGCCAGGTGCAGGCGTAGCATAGGTGGTATAACACCAAATATGGCTGTCGAGCGATTCAGGTATGATCCAATTCCATGTGCACTACCAGTGTATGCCAGATCTGTGCAGCTCTTGGCTCATGTATGCTAATCACCCCATGTGCAGTAGTGCAGCATGCAAATGAAGGTACATAGCGATTCATGAAGTGGTGCAGGCATAGCGTAAACATACAGAAATGTAAACCAAAAAAAAAAAAAACGGTTTACATTTTTCCAAACAGAACATCGGAGCCATGAAAGCGGACCAAACTTACGTATTACAAAGTTAACATATGCCAATGGCTAAATATACAGCCAATGGCATAAAAAACATGCACAACACATAAAAAATAACATTTAATGTCATGGCCACACTAACGCAAAGTACAACCACAGGGCATGTGTGCGCAAACGGGAACACAAGGAAAATATATACAGATGTCATAAAATTGCAATGTAACACAAATCATGATTTCACCATAATAGTCAATGGTATGCATGCTACACCACAACCAAGCTGCAAGGGTTGCTAAGGGTCTGTGACAGTGTTCGGCATGGTAACTATGAATTAGTAGTCAATGCCATGCAAATGAGGCAAGTAATACTGAATCGCAAATGTCCCACCGGTCTAAGGATGTACCATATGGTGCAGCGGTACAACACCGAGGAGTGGTCTGGAGGTATACATGACATCAGCAGTGGAGTGTGCCACCGTAGCTGTAAGCACATTGGACCATTGCAAATCTGGTTTGCCCGTTGCTAAGCAAAGCCACAGGATAGGCGTGTGGATGTAGCCATAGCTTTGCTTAGCTGAGAGCACACATAGTGCCCGAAAGCACATGTGTATGTGGATGACAACATGCTCGAAACCCAGTAAATGGCCTCAAGCAGCGCGCACCACAGCTGAAACAATAAGGTTACAGGAAGACAATAAGGAAATGCCGCAGTAGGGTAATTGGAGTACAACTGAGTAACTAACACCTATTAACTCACAGTGGGCCATTGACGGCAGCTAACAATGCTGCTAGTTGCAACCTGCAGAACAGGATAGGGGAGGTGTTGGATTGCAAAGAAAAGAGAACTGTCACCGCAGAGCAAAGCAAACCTGCAGTAGATCGGCTATAGAACACATTTCGCAACACAATCCTGGTTTGGGAAAGTACAAAACAAGAAAGCAAGCTGCTGGATGCATGTCCGACAATGGGAGGGGAATCGTTAAGAAAAGTGAAGGCAAGGGCAAGAGGTGATCTATGGCAGCTAAATGTAATTCAACACCAAAGGCACCACAATAGCAGTACCTGTGGTAAAACACATAAGTAAGATACCCTGCAGCTCTGATTGTACATACACACCCTATGACATTGTCAGTGTTCAAAGCACAATAGTATAAAGTGTGAAGGCACCTCACACACACTCGTGTATTCCCAAACACTGCACCATCGGTGTAAACAGATGGGGAACTTTTACAATGTACTTGTTGGGAGCTGCCATAGCTGTGATTCATCACCATGTGTTGGAGACTGAAGGTGGTGTGGAGGATGATGCTGACAATCACCTCAGGTCCCAGAGGAGGAGAAGAGTGTTCAGACCAAGGGTAACCTACCAGGGGCTACATGATCTGGAGATAGTACAGCATTACAGGGTGGACAGGGACATCATACAGCAAATTGTTGAGCTGTGCTGGCCATGCCTCAGATCCAGAAACAACAGAGGGGAACCCATCCCAGTGGACACGAAGGTATGTGTAAACTTGAGAATACTAGCTACAGGTACCTTTCAAAGGCCAACAGGAGATATCATGGGGATCTCACAGGCATCAGCATCCAGGGTACTCCACCAGTTCCTGGATGCCATGTTACCACATGCCAATGAGCATATATACTTCCCCCGAACTCAGGAGGAGTTGGCCAGCAGTATGCGTCTCTTCCACCATGTGGCAGACTACCCAGAGGTACTGGGTGCAATAGACTGCATGCACATACATATCAAGTCACCACCTGGTGAGCATGGTAGGCGCTACATAAACCGCAAGGGATACCACTCCATCAACTGCCAGGTCATATGCAATGCCCATGGAATTATCACGGATGTGTGTGCTGGCAGCCCTGGAAGCTACCATGACTCCCATATCTGGCATGGCTCACAGCTGTATCAGGTATTTGTCAGGGGGGACATCCCATATGGCCACCTTGTGGGGGATGCTGGCTATGCACTGGAGCTGTGGATGATGACTCCCATCAGAAATGCACACATACCCATGAAAGAACGCCATAATGAGGCACACGCACAAACCAGAATCATCATAGAGCATGTGTTTGGGATGCTGAAATCACGGTTCCGTTGCTTAGACACATCTGGCGGAGCCTTGCAGTACTCTCCAGGCACGTGTGCCCACATCTTCATAGCATATGCCATGCTACATAATATGATCCTGTGGAAACAGCTGCAGCAGGGACATAATGGTGAAGGCCCTCACAGCCCACCGCATTTGCCAAGGGCATCACAGGCACAGAAGGATTCAGACCACAAACACCCTGTGCCAGCCCCAGTAGGCAGACGGAGGTGTGCCAAATATGCCCATGCCTTGGCAAAGAGGGAACGTGTAGCACATACATTGACAGTGTAGGCCCCTATGGACTGACACACTTCTCCACGTGCACACACAGTAAAATGGATGGCACACACACACATGACCACCTGTAAATTGTTATGTATAGGTGGTCTACTATGTGAATCCTACATAGGCAGCCCTCAACTATTGCACACACAACAGCTATTGGTACAAGGTAAGTCAACACCTGAACAGTAAATGAAGCTAACAGCATGTGTTGATACTGTATGTATAGGTTCCTAGGTACATCGGTAGGTACATGCCTGATTGTCAGAGGCCTTTCATTAGCCTAGGCAAAATGTGTCTGCTGTCGCCACCCCATTGATTAACTAACTGTCCCTCTGTGGAGCAGAGCCAATTGTGGGATCCCTGGGGTGTAACCACTGTTCCCCACCCACTCTGCAAGGATTCCCTGGTGTGTTAATGAGGGGCTCCATATAATGTAATCAGGGATGTAGTTCCAAAGCATGGGGAGTACCCATGACAGGTATCTGTCACCCCAGCATTCTCAAGTTATGGCTGTGGCAAAGTGTAGCACATTACAGTGTATGGCTCACTGTGACATGGATTTCCATAGCTGGAGCACATCCATTAAACATCACTTGGACATACCATTAATAGGTATCATCCATATGTAAACTAACTGAGTTACACATTTGTTTGCAGTATGCAGGAACAGCCGTAGTACAGTCCACATACAAAACACCATAACACTTGTACATATCCCAGATGCCCCAGTGGTAAAGCCACTGACTGTGTCGTGCATGTTCCCGGTTCCACGACCTGCAAGGGCTGTTACGTAATTCCAATGGCATGAATAATGGATGTTTGATGCAGGTCATTAGAGCACGTTTTTTAGTGGGTTTATGCACCGGCAAGTGACGGTAAGCATCATAAACATGACTACACGGATATGTGCAAAACAGGTCTAAGCTTTGCTGAATATCGTGCAGATTACGGTCAAAGCTGGCCAGAACAGCTAAAATCTGCGTTATTCACCTTGTACTAATAGTGCCTGCTCTGAGAGGTAAAACAACCACTGCCAGGAGTAGAACATGCAACCATGTACACAATCACCTACCACTAAGCTACATGAGATGTACCAATGGCAGGTGTGTATTGTGACAGGTTAAAACACAAAAGGGCGGAGTTCAGGAAATAGTATACACCTCTATGTACCCAACGAAAGGTGTGCTCTCTCTCTCTCTCTCTCTCTCTCTATATATATATATATATATATATATATATATATATATATATATAATATAGAGATAGAAAGGGTGATAGAGAGATATATGTCGATATATATGGATATACATATACCTGCAAATATATAGATAGGTCACAACATGTACACAACCATGGAGGTACAAATAAATAGGATACTACCAAATACCAAATGCTTTACATACTGACACGCGTAATCACGAGGCTTAAAGACCGAAAGACCACAGTACCAGAACACTAGAACTGCGAGTACTATTATCACGATGTGAAAGGACATATAGTTATTGCTGCTGGTGCTGCGGTCCAGTTAGGTAATGTGTTTAAGTGTGTTTCTGATTGCTGTAGTGTGTGTAAGTGTGTGTTCTGAGTGTGGTGTGTTTCTGTGGGACTGTAATGTGTGTGTGTGTGTGTGTGTGTGTGTGTGTGTGTGTGTGTGTGTGTGTGTGTGTGTGTGTGTTTGTGTGTGTGTGTGTTTGCTTCATGTGTCTGTTCGTGCTAACTCGGAGGTAGATTATTACAGTAGGTAACGGTGTGGTCATAGCCGGCCTTAGGCATAGGCCAACTAAGCAGCTGCCTAGGGTGCCGCTTTAGTGGGGGCATTTTACCAGTATTTATTTGGTGTAGGTAGACCAGGATGGGGGCACTGGGTGGTGTGGTGGGGGGTGCCATTGTGCCCTTTGCCTAGGGCACCAGTTGACCTAAGGCTGCTCCTGGTTGTGGTGTGCAGGGTGAAGCCACCCACATGGGGTGTGTATGGGGCATGGCCACCTGGCCATATGTAGTGTCGGATGGTTTGTTTGGATGTGATGGGTAGCACTGTGTCTGTGTGTGCATGTGTGTGTTCTGTGTTTGTGTTAGTTCTGGGAGTTTGACTGTTGTGAGTTCGAGTGTTCAGTATTGTGGGGTTTGGTAGTCTGTGAACAGTAATGTGGTTGTTGGATGTGTGTGCATTCCCGAGTACGTGGGTATGCCGTATACAGCAGTTGAAGTCTTCAAATATATGCACAACATGGACCATAGCAATCACAAATTCCACCACGACTGAACATTATGAACAAAGGATATGGAGGCTATATTATAGCAACAACCCACGCCTGGGTGTGGGTAATGCTGGATTTACCCATGGTTGTCTTTGTTTGGCCACTTGGGCTTCGTCCTCATGAACAAACCACACCAACCATGGGTAAATTCACCATTACCCACACCCAGGCATGGGTTTTTGCTATAATACCCTACTACAAATATGTGCTATGGACATGAGCTAAACATGGGGTTAACACCTGTCCCACCTTGCGAGGGGCAGTCCCTCTATGTGCGGTAGTGTCCTGACCAAAATGAGTAAAAATACCAATGTCCTACAATCTTGAGATGTTCTGCATGTTCCATAGTTAATATAATGGTTGCATAAAATAGTCATCTGTATCTAACATACCTACATGTAACATGAAACAGGATAAGCAAGTAAACCGCTACAAGAATATAAGCTTTTATATAGGCATATACGTAAAGTTCTATACTTTCTACTGACTGTGGGTATGTGTCAGCCTCAAAAATCTGATGTGTGTCCTGCAAATGTCCCACTATGGCCATTTGAAAAGGTGGCAACCCAAGCCAAAGTTCAGTCACCAACACAACTCCAATGAGTGCAAATATCTGTGACAGAAATACACGAGACAGATTTCATGTAGCAACATTTCATTACATACCGATGTATTTCCGGAGGGATTGAAGGATCAACATCACCTGCATGCTATATAGAAACCAATTAACAATGGCTTAATGAATAAGTCTGCAATAACCATAGTATTAGTCTACTAAATGATAGGTCTTCAATTAGGGAAGGAGCCTTCACACACATATGAAATATGTATAAATGCAGTCCCCACAAACCTTTATCTGCTATGTACACCCACCTACATCTACCCCACACCCAAAACAATTGCAATACAGACTGTAATAACATCACAAACATACACTCACTCAATGACATCTGCAGAAGCCTTAACATACCTTGTGAGAGACACACTGTAATGGCGCTATGTGAAATTGTTGCTGTTGTACAATGGAACAGACGCCGATGTTACAGGTTTTGTTTGCAATAGTCTCATACCAGACGGTTGAGATAACAGCTACACACAATCCACGGGGGACACGAAGTTAAAATATCTCTGTGTCTCTCTATATAGCAGTTGCAATTCATCACAAACAACACATCCAGATCATCTTCCTTGAAGGTAGGGCAAAGGGACAACGCCCAAGTGGAGTATTCAATTATACCCCACTGTTGCCATGTAATTGGCTAATGGAGTAGCTGCACAGCTGATGTGCATGTAATCATGCACATCAGCTGTGCATGATGTGCATGTAATCATCTACTCTGGAACACCAGTTGGTGGCAGGATACCACGTTACTGGTATCTACGTATAAAAGGATGGCTTGTCATACATTCAAACTGTATGTACATATGAGAAAACTGTTAAAACAGAAAAGGAATAAGACTGATATTTTCATAAACTCGGACTACTAAGAAGGTATGTAGCACACTCAGTATGTTAGTGTATGTAGTGCCTGTTCTGTATTAACGAACGTGTATGCAATGCATATAGTGGAAAAAGATATTATGTAGTGATGTATTGTTGAGCATAGTAACGCTTGTAGAAATTGTGTGTACTGCTGTGGGCCACAAGGTAAACACCTCATACACCACAAGGGATGCTACATAAGGGCTTTAAACACAACAATTCCACTCCAGCCACTGCCAGTGGCAGGGTTTGTCCAACAAGTATGTGCCATAACAGGGGATAGTATATGCTGATATACTGTAACAGTAGGCATATGTATGGGTGTATAACTGAGAATAACATGTCTAAGGTGGTCCTGCTGTGCAATTATGATTTGCATTATGGGATATTGTTGCAAAAATGTGAAATGTACAGTATTGTAGGTATATATGTCTAACATTTTACATAGCATTACTGTTATATTATGCAAACATCAGGTATGTCTATTGGCATGTACAATACACAATAACAGGATACATATGACATGTAGTCACCAGACAGTGTAACAGCATGATAGCTAATTGAAATGGAAGAGCTACTCAATTATCCATGCACAAAGGACATGTAATAGCTTCATAGGTTCATAGTTAGGTACTATGCTGTCTGGCGAAGTCCATTCGTAAGCCCAACTACAGTGTTTTCACTTGTGGCACCTCTCTAGGTTAGTGCTCTGTGCCTGTGAACAACAGAGACATTTGTTTCCTGCACCTGTGTACAGTAGAGCCACTGCAGTGATCCCTGGCATACATGTCTGTCTCCCATCCACCCATTGAGGTATCTCTTGAAGAGTGCTAGTGAGGTCCATGCCTGATGTACATAGGAATCATGTTCCAAAACATGGTGAGTGTTCAGTTCAGGAATGTATCCTTCCAGCACGTCCTAGTCATCATTGCGTTTAGGTACATATCTCAGAGCATGTGGCTCTCAGTGGCTTTTGCTTATGTGGAGCATATCCATCAATATTGTTTTGGACATGGGCCTTGTATGTTCAGCAGAGATCACCTCTGAGTATGCAGTATGCAAATGAGTACAGTTGGGGTTTCTGTAGTTGGGCTGCATACGTCATCCTTCGGAGGTCAGTAATCCTCTTGGTGTGTTAATGTTGTGGTATTTAAAGCCGTTGCTGTTGTCTCATAAGGTACATCCCAAATGGGGTGTTGTACCCTTTAACATGTTTCATAAGTCAGGAGTAGAGAGGTACAATGGCTGCCTTTGTTCAGGCTGCAAACCCATTACAGATTAGGGTGGCCACGTAGAAGTATATCCATGCCACCTTGGCAATATGGTTATCAAAGGAGTGGGTGCTATCTACTTGTGTTCTAAGATCCCTTATAATGTCTTATGTATGTAGCGGACTACCACCTATGTGATAGTCAGTGGGTGATTGGTGTAATCCAAAGGGGATGTCTATGCACCTTGTGGCATGCAGCTTGAGGCTATGTTATTGACACCAGGTATCCATCACAGTGACACCCTTATGGGGGGTGTCTGTATCAGTTGGTGAATCAATCATGGCCCCTAGTTTGCAGTCATCTGCAAACCTATTCAGGGTAAGTCCTTCTTTGCTAGCCTGTACCACAGAGAAGCATATACCAAACATGAGGGGCCCTATGACCGAGTACTGGGGTACGCCAATTGTAACTGATTTACAGTAGGAACTAGGGTATGCTACCCTCACTGTGTGGGTCCTGTCCGTGAGCCCCTTTGCATAACATCTCGTGACGTAGGGGTTGATGTGCAGGTGGATGTGTATGTTGACAATACCAGAATGGGGAACGGTGTTGAAAGCCATTGAGAGGACAAGGTAGGCTGTGTGGACCTCCTTACCCTCATCTACTACCTTGGTAACTGTCTCAAAGGACTCCACCAGGTTTAGGAGTCATGGTCTGGCCCTAACAAATCCAAATTGGCTGGTATCAAAGGTTTGGAGGCCACCAATGTCTCTGTGAATGAGATCCATGATGATGTGCTCCATAGCCTTGCAGAACAGTCAAGTCAGGTGTATAGAGCAATAGTTCCTCTGGTCCATTGTGGCACCACCTTTGTGGAGTATGATAACTGTTGCTGTGTGCCATTCAGGGGCCACAATGCCTGATACAAGGCTATTAGTGAATTTGGTGCCCAAGTGGGGAGCCATTTCGTTCTGAAGTTTGTGGAAATCGCAGCCAGGGATGTTGTACGTTTACATGGATTCTGTGTTCCTGGCTTTAGAGAGTGCAGCTTGGAACTGCATAGTTGTGACTGCAGGGACTCTGCATTGTTCCTGTATAGATTTGGGCCCTTTAGGGTGTGAGAGGGGTGTAAAGTTAGCACTGAACCTATATGCCAGGATGTTGCCAATATCAGTTGGTTCTGTAATGTTCATGCCTAACCGCTGTATGTCAGAGCAGATGTGGGTATCACCATCGAGAGTAGTGACATACCTCCAGAACGCTTTGTGGTAGTCCTTGGAATGAGTCATAGTAATGTTTACGTAGCTAGCTTTGGAGGATGTGATAAGGGATCTCAGATTTCTACTGAGGCTGACCAGGGAGCTACCCCACCCATGGGATTGTACTCTACTTTGCAACAGTCTCCTCCTTCTGTTGTACATTATGTCCATGGCAGTGAACCCCCAGAGTGGCGTCCATTTTCTGGTGGGTACTGTCATGTCTCTGTTTGGGATAACATGATCCATGCAGTCGTGTAAGTGCTAATTAAGTTCAGTTGTGTATGATTCAGTGTCTGTAACTATATTGTCCATCTGCTCGGGTGTCATGATGTTTACTACTGCTGTCATAAGAAGCCTGAAGCTGGCTTTGTAGAAATATTGTACTGTGTTTTCCGTGAAGAGTGTGGTGTTGGGATGTGGATAACAAGGGTGATTAGCATATGTTCGGATCTGACCAACGAGGGGATAACCCCAGGTGTGGAACACCAGTCACACATGTTGGTAATGTCCAGGTCTAGGATATTGTTGACCCTGGTGGTGGTGTGGATAGGTTGATCCAGCCAATTGGAGGTTATGAATCCCAGAAAGCGTTGGCCTAATGTGTCGGTACATGAGTAGGTATCCCAGTTAAGTGTGGGGTAGTGTCAGTCGCACATCAGTAGTTCCTGTTTGAACCCTACTTTCCAGTACACCAAGAAGTGAGGGTCGTTAACCGTGGGGTATGGTGTGGAATCTGTAGCAAGCTACAGTTTGTATAGCAGTTATGGCCACAGTTAGTTGCACTTGGAGTACCTCTGATGCATTGTGCTAAGCAACCAGCCTGGAGGTGTGTACATCCTTGGGAAATATGGACACACCTCCGCCGTGGGTGTTTCGGTCCTGGTTACATGACTGAAAGGTGTGGTCTGAGTAATAGCCTGTTAGTGCAGGGGTGCTCTCAGGAGCCTAGAAGCAGGTCCCGGTCACTGCAGAGATATCGAAATGGTCTGTCACAAGGAGTGCCTCGGGTGAGTGCATTTGAGATGAAGATGTCAAGCATTGAGTAACATTACCCTTAGGTTTTGCTTGCCTGTTCCTGTTATGGTGGTGAATATGTTACTTGAACCGTGCCTAAAACAGGCACTATAGGAGCAGCAAGACCCTTAGATGTTATCCATAATCCCAGGGCCGACAGGTGCAGGTCATCTGTGCCAAAGCATTGTGTTCTGTCGACCATGTCATTCAAAGCAGACAGATACTGGATACCCTTGGAATGACACCAGAAGCATAGCCAACTGTTGAAGTGAATAATTCAGTCGTTGTACTACGTTATCAGTCTGGACGAATGCAGAATGCTTCTCAGGGCTAGGGTGATACCTGCCTGGGCTACAAGATCGGAGAGCTATTGCATGTCTCTGTACATGTAGTCCAGGAAGTTACATCCCAGGGCATTCACACTAACATGGAGAATGACAGTCATATTGTACCTGTTGAGGAGTGACCTGAGTGCATAGGTTATGTTGCGGATCCTGTTACCCGACAGCCAGCTGAAAGTGACTATCACCTTGTGTAGCCTGCTGAGTGGGACATCAGTGTGACCGCCTATAGTCACCTATGACTAGTGTGTTGGGTATGTTATATCACCCTATTGGCTGTAGTTGATGGGCACAGTTGAGTCTGTGGGTTATAAGCAATTAGTGTTGTGTTGGGTGATGGGGGCTGCCTGCATTTCTGCTTTGGAGTCCTCTGTTGCCTACACAGAGTAGTATTGAGAGGCTCCGCAAATGTTGTAGTCTTACTATGTGTGGCCTGTGGTGGTGGAGATCTAGTGAGACTATGTGATGAGTGTGGTGTGGTGCAAACATTAAACATCCCCACATTATTGTCAGGTTCAGTCTGGGTTGGAGAGAGCATTACCTCCAGCATGGCTACATATGTACATCTCCCACAAGTTGTAGTGTTGTATGTTAGGAGGGGAGCATTCACTGTGTACACGAGACAATTTCTATATTGCCTCATGATGCCCATATTCATCATATAGACAGGCGATAACACTGGGAATTGACACTTGGACATGCCTGAATATTTAACTATTTCTCACTAGATATGTGAGGTAAGTGTGTACAACAGCTGTTTTACTCTAAGCAAGCTGGAAATGTAAGTACAAACAGTGTTTACCTGTAGGAAATGAGTAGGATTGAGTGCTATAGTAATTAGTAGCTCATGAAGTGCTTACATGTTCTGAACAAGTGCTGAGCATGAATAAGCAATACAGATAGGGTGTCAGATATAGGGTTACCACCTGTCCCACTTTGCGAGGGACAGTCCCTCTTTGGGCGGTTGTGTCCTGACCAAATATATTAAACGTGGCAAATGTCCTGAGATTGTAGGACATAATTATGTCCCATATGTAATGTAATAGTTGCATACAATAGTTCTTTCTGCATCTAAAATACCTACATGTTACAAGAAACAGAATAAGCAACTAAACTGCTACAAGAATAAGCTTATATTTAGGCAAGAAAGGAAAGTTCTATCCATTGTACTGACCATGGGTTTGTGTCGGCCTGTAAAATCTGATGTGTGTCCCGAAAATGTCCCACTATGGCCATATGAAAAGGTGGCAACCCTAGTCAGATAACATAAACTCACTGCCCCCCAACAGGTACACAATCACATATCCATGAACACTACAGAGCCCCTGTAACCATAACTATGATGGTACAAGGTGCACTCAGGCTACATGTGACCTGTCCACATCCCTGGTTGTATCATACACATATGGCAAAACAGTTTGCTCTACACATACACATCATGTAAAACATAGCTTCATGTCAGTCTGTGAAAACACTGAATGGTGCACACCAACAGTTATCACAACCCACAAAGTGGAGACACCACTCATAATGGGAGACACTGCACTATTACCCTGCTGAGTCTGGTCTGAAAGTCCATGAACCTTAATCAACGTATATGTTGTTAGAAGTACAGATGTAGATGACAGTACGGATGATTTCACACTGCATATCATACCTGTGACAGGTCATAGGACATCATCACCAATACTGTGTCCCACCTACACTCAGTATACAAGATGTACCTTTGTATGTCACAGGAGTGTTCTGCCAGTGGCCTGTTGACAGAACCAACACTAGAAACGGTGTCTGAGTGACATGTGCATATCACACCAGTGGCAGCTACAGTAAAAAAGGGTTAATGTTTTGTACTCCCCCTCATTGTAGCCCATACCACACAGACAAATGGGAGGCATCTGCATATGTAAGTATGTGAATGGCTATGACCTAGGAGCAATAGCTGACTCAGTGTTGTGGACAACATACAGAATGGGCTTTGTGGGTGAGGTGCGTGACATATGTCCACAATCTGACAGCTGCATATTGCTTTGTCACTGCTAGGTTAATAACCCTGTACCCATGAACTACCACCTAGGCAGCGGTCAACATAATGGACACTGTGTGTAAGGGATGGTGCTGTGCAGTTTACCTCCCTGAGATAGTGATGTCACCAAGCCTATTAGGTAGTCATAAGAGGCATCCCTAGTCATGACAGGGTGCCATCCATGAGCATGGAGATCATTGTACAGCCATATTCATCACTCAAGTGAGCAATATCGGATCACATATCACCTTTAAGGGGTATTGCCCATGCTTGGATGGGTGACACCAGCTTTCACAATCCTCATCTCCACTATGTAGCATGCTGCCTACCCTGCATAAAGACATGTCCTACACTGTGATGTTGGACATGCTTCATGTACATATCCTGATCTGAAATACATACGTCATGGACAGCCACCTTCCTAGTACAAGGATCGCTACATGCTGGACAGATCCTTGTGCCATACACGTTACATACTCCTGCCATACTATGCAACCCTGTCCAGCAAAGCTGCACATTTCATCTCTGTCAGACATGGTGTAATGACCGCATGGTAGATGTATCATTAACCATCTGGATCAGTTATGTGGCACTGATTCACCTGGTGGTGGGAACATGGCTGTTGGATACAGCTAGAAAACCTTACATCCTATGCTCATACATGGCCCAGGGCATACACACTACTAAATGACCTTGGCTGTACATGCTATAGTTGATAACCATCCCTGCAAATACCATCCGGCTAGCCATTGTCCCATGTGTATCACATGTGCAACACAGGTGATACGTGGCAGGATGTTGAACTGCTGTACAGTGCTGTTTAGATGTATATGGCAAAACACATGCATGTAAAGGTTTCCATGCGCATGTCTGCATTGTCACAGGTCATGTCCGTTAAGGCAGTGTATGTGTTGATATGTGACATATACACAGCATCAAGGTCAACAGCATTAATGTGGACACATCCAGGCATGTGCTGATAGGTAAGAACACCAGTACAGGCAAACAGACATGCCTACATCAAGACAGCATTTACGTGGAGTATGAGCAATGTAATCAGGTGACACACATATATGGTGATAATATCCAATCCCCACTGGGTGTCACATGTGTGTGACACAAACATGTCAGTGGTGTCAGTGTCATGAAGATTTGCAAAGACAACTGTTCATATGTACTAAATGTAATACACATGTATGTGCAGCTGTATCTCTGTGCATCTCTGAGATACTGTGACCTGTCTCCATCATTATGTCTTCCAGATATGCCTTGATCAAGACTCCCAGCTTATACCCACTTGGAGGATGAGGCCCTCATACCTTACCTCCAAGATAACTATGAAGTATTGTTCAGCCATGTGCCACAGCATACCCAGCAGCGTGATGACCTGTGGCAGGAACTTTGCAGGAGGGATAATGATGTGGGTGGCCATAACAGCACCTACCAGCAGGTGCGCAGACACTGCATGGACCTGATCAGACATGCAAAACAGCGTGCAAATGCAATTGCCAGGGAACAAGGTGCAACAGGTGGTGGGCCACCAACTCAGCCCCCACTCACACATACCGAGGAGCTACTGGCCAACTTGGGGACACCATCAAAACAGCATCCACAAACCCTAGCTGCCATCATGGAGGTGGGTGTCTCTCAACCACCGAGCCTGGAGTTGCCTGGTAAGTCACTACTGCACATATAACTATTATATCCCATTTAGTTGCATGTGTCACTGTACAATATGTAATGTAACATCATATGCAAGGTATGTTTACACACATGCCGCATACTATAGTATGCTACCCTGTGTATGCACACATGTGCATACTCCATAGTATATCCTATTGTACTGGCGAATGTGTTAACATGCACATTGCACCCTGTAGCTGTCATACAGTCATGGATAATGATCATACTGCTGTGTCACCCCTATATAGGTATCTCTGGCATGCCGCAGAGACAGCAGACCATTGCAGGTGAGGCAGTTATGAGTATCAGGCATGGTAATGCACAGATCTATTCGCCATGTGGTCAGTTAACACATGTACACATAATGTATGGTCCGGTCATGATATACAGGTCACATCTTTAATCAATCACACTGGCTTCCCATGTGCAATACATACAAACTAAATGAAACACTGACATGAAACCACAGAAACTGTCATTGCTAGATGTGTGGACAGCTGTGCATACAACGGTGGAGGTGTTGTTCAATGTAGGAATATGTACTATACATCAGAACAACACATGTGGGGTACGCAAACAGTACTACACAGTGAGCTGGAGTATGGGCAGCCCACAGGATTCACCATTGTAGAATATGCCCCTGCAATGAGTGCACACATTATGATGTGCCATCTGACATGTCCATTACATGTAGTGGTCCGGCTGCAACATTGTCTCACTATCACATAAAACATACCCCACATACCAAACATACAACCCTTTGTTTGCATAACCCTGTGGACAGTGGAGTATCTGACATCTATGGGTGTATGTCATATGGGACAACACAGACATATGAGACAGATGGCCATCACAAATATTTGGCCAACACATGTTCACACTTGGCCATGGAGGATGGCCAGAGACATGTAGCAACACACAGTAGATGTGATGTGTTTGCGTGTACACCCTGTTGTACATTGGCTACACATGGTCCAACTATAGCCTTTGTTGAATGGTTATATAGCAGGTGTGGAACACTGGACATCCTACAAGCCTGTGCACAGCTTGTGTAGGCGTCACTTAATTCGACCACATAAGATGTGCTGAACATCATGACTGTGTCACAGCATGACAGTAGTCACCTGTACAGCATCCACATACATACACAGACACCACATCAGGCCACAGATACAGTACATTTCCCTTGCTGCTGTTGGACATCATTGTCAGCCGTGCACCTCGTGTGTGTGGTACACAAATGTCATGTGGGACATGGTGTATTGACAAGTCTGCCATGTGTGGACATGGTAGCCAGGCAGCTAAGAAATGTTAGCAGTTGTGCAGGGGTGTCATCCGTATGTCCTTTGGTGACTTGTCACACATGACACATCATGGTTTAATGTGTATACACCTCAGCGATGTGGGTTACAATCCACAGTATTTATGTATTGTGTATGCACACAGTCATGGCTATGCACTGTGTGCATAATCCGCACTGTATAGCAATAGAGACACCTCATGATTCCATGCAATGGCACTGTGTCTGTATTTCACACTGTATAGCAATATAGATGCCTCATAATACCCTTCAATGGTCATGCACATCGGCTAAAAGTGCATTCTATCTGTAGGGCATACAGACAACACTGCAATGTGACACCATTACACTGCTATACATGTGTCAGGACACCATTGTGTCAAACATGTATGCATGTCAATGCACACATCAGCAGATTACATATCATACTACATGTTAATGTCAAGGTCATATGCCTCACATCAGCCATGTTCATAAGTTCATAGGTTCATATGTAGGTACTAGGCTATTGGCCCTATGGCCTATATAAGCCTAGCCAAAGGTACCCTGGCTTTCGCCACCCAAGAAAATTATTTTCCTGTGCCACTGTCGAGCAGAGCCACAGAAGTGATCCCCAGGGTGAATTTCCTATCTCCCATCCAATCATCAAGATTTTTCTTGAATAGTGCTAATGAGGAGCTTTGTTTGATATAGATAGGTAGTTTGTTCCAGAGTATGAGAAGTCTCTGGGACAGGAATCTATCCCTCCAGCATGTTTTGTTTATTATGGTGACAAGGTTTAGGTCTCTAGAGAGTGTAGCTCATAGGGATTGGGATTTCTTTAATTGGAGCATGTCTAAAAGCTCTGGGTTTGACATAGCTTTGTGTGTTAGGCAGAGATCGCCTCTGAGTAGGTGATATGCAACGGAGTAAAGCTGCAGTTTTTTGAGACGGTCTGCATAGGGCATCTCTTTGAGGCCAGTAATCCTCTTTGTGTGGTATTTCTGTGGCCTTTCCAGTTGTTGTAGATGTCTTGTAAGGTACATACAAAAAGAGGCATTGTACTCTATAATGGGTCTAATGAGTGACGAGTAGAGGGGAACAATGACCTCTTTTTTCCTGGATGAGAAACCTTTTGTGATGAGGTGTGCCACATAGAAGGATTTCCTGACTACTGTGGCGATGTGATTATCAAAGGAGAGACTACTGTCCACCTGTGTCCCAAGGTCTCTTATCACACTTTCGGTGTTAAGTAGACTACCACCTATGTGGTAGTTCATGGGTACTGAGTTTTTGCCAAAAGGAATGACAATGCACTTTTTGGCATTGAGCTTGAGGCCATGGCTTTGACACCAGGCTTCTGTCTCAGCAAGGCCCTTTTGTAGGATGTCCGCATCTTTTGGAGTTTTGATTATGGCTCCTAGTTTGCAGTCATCTGCGAACTTCGTTAATAAGACCTTCTGTGTTGGCCTGTACTTCAGAGAAGTAGATACCAAACAGGAGAGGACCCAGGACTGAACCCTGTGGTACTCCACTTGTCACTGGTCTGAAGCTGGATTTGGAGTCTGCTACTTTCACAGTGTGGGTTTTGTCAGTGAGCCAGTTGGCAACCCATCTTGTGACATAGGGATTTATACCTAGTTTAGTGAGTTTATCTATAATTCCAGAGTGGGGGATGGTGTCAAAAGCCTTGGCGAGATCTAGATAGGCTGTGTGAACCACCTTACCCTCATCTACGGCTTTGGTGACTGCTTCATATAAGTTTATCAGGTTTAGGAGACATGATCTGCCTTTTACAAACCCAAACTGTGTGGGGTCCTGAGTTTGGAGATTACCAATGTCATTGTTTATAAGTTCCATAATGATACGCTCCATAGCCTTGCAGATCAGGCTCGTTAGGCTAATGGGGCGGTAGTTTCTGGGGTCTGTGGTGGCTCCCCCTTTGTGGAGTGGGATAACTGTCACTGTGCGCCATTCAGTGGGCACATAGCCTGAGGTGAGGCTATGATTGAACATGGTACTTAGGTGGGGTGCCAGTTCGTTCTGTAGTTCATGTAGAACACAGCCTGGGATGTTGTCAGGTCTCATGGATGCTGTGTTCTTGGCTTTGGATAGTGTGTTTTTTACCTGTGCAGCTGTGATTACAGGAACTTTGCATTCTTCTGGTATAGAGATGGGCCCTTTAGGGGATGACAGAGGGGTAAAGTTAGCACTGAACCTATCTGCCAGGATGTTGGCAATATCCGTTGGTTCTGTATATTTAGTGCCATTGTGCTGTAACTCAGAGCAGATCTGAGTGTTGCCATTGAGATTCTTGACATAGCTATGGAATGCTTTGTGGTTGTCTTTAGAGTCAGTGGCGATTTTGTTTTCATAACTAGCTTTGGAGGATTTTATGAGGGATCTCAGCTTCTTACTGAAGCTGACCAGGGAATTTCTCCAATCATGGGGTTTTACTCTTTTTTGCAACAGTTTCTTTCTTTTGTTGTAGAGTTTGTTTATGGCAGGGGACCACCAGATTGGCTTCCTTTTTTTGTAGGATAGCATCTTGGTTCTGTTAGGGATTGCATGATCCATGCACTCATGTAAGTGCTTATACAGTGCATTTGTGTAGGATTCAGCAGTCATACCTCTATTGTCCGTCAGCATGGGTGTCGTGAAGTTTGCCACGTCTGTCTTAAGAAGCGTGAAGTTGGCATTGGAGAAATGTTTTACTGTGGTTTCCCTAATGGGGGGTGGGGGAGGGATGTGGATGTCTAGGGTGATTAGCTTATAGTTGGATCTGACCAATGAGGTATTGACCTCTGGTGTGGAGCACTGGTCGGCCATGTTGGTAATAACCAGGTCTAGGATATTGCTGCCCCTGGTGGAGGTGTGGATAAGTTGATCCATGGCATTGGAATTTATGAATTCCAGAAAACGTTGAGCACAAGAGTTGGTACAGGAGTAGTTTTCCCAGTTAATGGTAGGGTAGTTGAAATTGCCCATTATTAGGATGTTAGGTTGTACCCTAATATTTTCCAGTGTATTAAGAAATGAGGAGTGTGAATCCTGGGGCATGGTGGGGGATCTGTAGCAAGCTACAATTTGGATTGCGGTCTTGCCCAGAGTTAGTTGCACTTGGATAATCTTGGATGCATTATGCTGAGCAACTAGCCTGGAGGTGTGGATATCCTTAATGAATATGGACACGCCTCTGCCTTTAGTGTTTCAGTCCAGGTTAGGTGGTCGAAAGGTGTGGTATGAATTATAGCCTGGTAATGCAGGGGTACTCTCTGGTGCCTTGAACCAGGTCTCTGTCACTGCACAGATGTCGATGTTCTCCATTTTAAGGAGTGCCTCGAGAGAGTGCATTTTGAGGTTTAGACTTCTAGCATTGAGTAGCAATACCCTCAGATTCTTCTTGCCTGTACCTGTTAGAGTGGTGAATTTGTCATTTGAACCTTGCCTAAAAAAGGCACTATAAAGGTGGCTAGAGCCTTAGCCAGTATCCGGAATCCCAGGGGCGACAGGTGCAGGCCATCTCTGGCAAAGCATCGTGGCTTGTCGATCATGTCATCCCAGGCAGACAGATACTGGATCCCCTTAGAATGACACCAGAAGCTTTGCCAATTGTTGAAGTCAATCATTTTGTCCTTGTACTGTGGTATCATTCTGGGTGATGGCAGGATGCTACTCAGAGCTAGGGTCATACCTGCCTGGGCTACAAGATTGGACAGCTCCTCCATGTCCCTTTTCATGTAGTCCAAGGAGGTACGTCTCAGGTCATTCACACCAACATGGACAATGACAGAGTCATATTTGTACTTGTTGTGGAGTGACCTGAGTGCATGCATTATGTGGCGGATCCTGGCACCCGACAGGCAGCTGACAGTAACTTTTTCCTTGTTTAGCCTGGTGAGTGGAACATCAGTGTGCCTGACTATAGAGTCACCTATGACTAGAGTGTTGGGTAGATTGTTATGCCTTATGGGCTGTGGTTGAGTGACACACTGAGTTTGTGGGTTATGTGTCATTTGGGTTGTGTTGGGTGGTGGAGGTTGTTTGTGTTTCTGCTTTGGAGGTCCCTGTTGCTTGGGCAGGTTTTTACTGAGAGCCTCCGCGAATGTAGGTGTGTGTTTTGTGTTTCTATGTGTGTGTTTTGGTGGTGTAGGTTTTGAGGGACTATGTGCTGAGTGTGGTGTGGTGCAAGTGTTTACCTTCTCCTCTTGACTGTCTAGTCCAGTCTTGGGTGAAGATAGCTTTGCTTCCAGTTTGGCTATATAAGTGCATCTCTCACAGGTTGTAGTGTTGGGTGTTAGGAGGAGAGGGTTGTCTGTGTACATGAGGCAATTACTGCATTGCCCCAAAATGCCCAGTTTCATCAGGTAGACAGGAGAAAACACCGGGGCTGACCCTTAGACATGCCTGGATAGGTGCTTATTTGTTAAGTACTAGAAACTGTTTTCCTCTAGAAAGTGAGGAAAGTTGAGTGATGTAGTAATTTGTAACTTATTTAGTGCTTACAATAAGTTCTGAACAAGTGCTGAAACAAAAAACTGGCTAGTTCTAAGAAACAAAATTAAGCTAGAAGGCTTCCCTCCAACACAGAAAGGCTTGGGCCCTAGAAGCCTACAAACAGTCCTGGACACAGCAAATCTATATCCAGGCTAGACTACCCACAGGAAAGGCAGGAAACAAGCTTAGAAAAAGTTTTTTTTTTTTTTTTGGAAAGAGAGAAAGGAGTAGCAGAAACTAAGCTGATTGGCTTTCTCAAATATTCTCCCTGTACTGGGTAGAATGAGGTAATGACACTAGACTGGGAGGAGGGTCCCAGATCAAATTTACACTAGGGGCGGGCAACTGCAAAGCCACAAACTACAAAAACGCAGAAATGTTTCTCACAGCTGAAAAGCAGCAGTGAGCCTTTAAATGAAAGTTTTAAACAGCTAAAGGAGCCTCTAGAAAAAAGAGTTTAACTGCAACAAGTTATCAGAAACAAACAACCCAAAAGATGCTTAATAAAAGTGGACAATTTCCAGTTAATACCTCACACACAGTGAAACTAGCTAGAAAAATACACAGTACACAAAGTGCTATAAATAACAAAGAAATAAAGAACAAAATAAACAAAAAACAGGATACTTAATGTTATATTATAGCTCCGAGTTTGCTCAGTGTCCTTCCTTCAATTAGCTCAGTGTGAAATGGCAGAACACTCACAACTGAACTTCTTAGGTAACAGAAAGTTGAAACCTGAGACAGCTTTTAAGAAAGAAATCTCAAAAGAACCAATGAGGTGCTTAGTCTAAGCTGTAGTCCAGGTGACCTCAGTCAGCCAATGACCTCAAACAATTCTCTCTCACTGAAATGCCTGATGGCTTTGGCTAAACCAAGATGTCCCTGAATATGTGCTCAGACACACAGCCTCCACAATCACTAGACCCAAATACAAGGCTGAATATGGAAATGCTACAAATATCCCCACTACTTAGAAACAAACTGCAGAAATGTTTCTCACAGCTGAAAAGTAGCAGTGAGCCTTTAAATGAAAGTTTTAAACAGCTAAAGGAGCCTCTAGAAAAAAGAGTTTAACTGCAACAAGTTATCAGAAACAACAACCCAACAGATGCTTAATAAAAGTGGACAATTTCCAGTTCATAGGTTCATAGGTTCATAGGTTGGTACTAGGCTATCAGCCCTAGGGCCTATACAAGCCTAGCCATAACAATTCCCTGGCTATTTCTTCCCACGCTATTTACTTCCCTGGACCCCTGTCTAGCAGGGCGACTGACGTGATCCCCGAGGTGAATTTCCTTTCTCCCATCTAATCGTCAAGGTTCCTTTTGAAGAGGACCAAAGAGGCACTCACACACAGTGAAACTAGCTAGAAAAATGCACAGTACACAAAGTGCTATAAATAACAAAGAAATAAAGAACAAAATAAAGAAAAAACAGGATACTTAATGTTATATATTATAGCTCCGAGTTTGCTCAGTGTACTTCCTTCGATTAGCTCAGTGTGAAACTGCTGCTGCTACCGGCACTATGGGAGCGGGCATGTGAGGTAGCTCGTTCACGTAGACCTGCACCAGGTGGTGTAGCTAGCCTACGTCCACATGCCCTACACCTCACTCCTACCAGATGTTCCAGCACAGACAGCTCACACTCGCGGATTGTCATGCCACTGTCAGGGATTCCAATTATGTCACCCAATCGTCTGTCCAAAACTTCAGCAATCTGCTGTTGAGCATTTGCCAATGCCTGGATGTTGTCATTTAAAGAATGGATAGCAGCCCTCTGAAGCCTCTGGTCCTGGTCCTGGATGGTCCCAACGGGGACCCAGTTCCAGTGGACATGTGTCATTGGACAGTACCCAATCTGTACCTCTGCCTGGTAGTGCCCATGCAACCCCTGGCAGGCACAGGTCACATGGCCGTGGCCGGACACCGTGAGCTGTAAATCCTGGTCTGTACAGTCTGGAGCTGTCAATAATACCCCTGTTTAGGCTGGACACATGGCAGAACTGTGTGCACACATACGTGCACACACCAGAAACATCTGTAGGGCACCGCAGCACTCACATGCATAACAACCACACATGGCCAATTAGATCACAGGCCCCAACCCACACACATGATGTCATCCACTGGTGCAGCCTAGGTCCCTGGCAAACATTATCACCCTGTGCATAAGATGATGCCTGTGCCACATCCCTGTCATCCACACTATCGGTGCAGGGACATGCTCATATGGTCTGATACACAGGGTGAACAGAATAGGGAGATAAGTGTATATTACAATTGTTGTGTACTGTTGACACGCAGACATACCATGTAGTACAGGTTTAGAATGCATTGTTTTATGTTCACAGTATGTGTCTTGGTAACAACAGTAACAGCATGTTGGTAATGATGCCCTGCTTCCCTCCTTAAGGTCTAATTGCATGTGCCATTAAGTACCAGTGTTTGCAGTTTCCCATGTGTAAATGTGGACTACTCACAGGCATGTATGGCAATACCAGCATGCTATACGTAGCTTCAACCTCACTGTTAGAAATGTTCTTTTATTTTTGAAGGTGAGAGGTTTACATTAAGCAATATTAATCGAAACACTGTTTGGTTTGCTAATGGGAACTGTCTGTCTAGTCATTTGATATATTTAGCTATGTGTAATACATGTCCTTGTTTTTATGTCGGGAAGACTGACAGACAGTTAAAGAACAGAATATATGATCATCAGTACTGTATTAAGAAAAAGGATGAAAACAATGCCCTTTCTCGCCACTTGGTTACTAATAATACTTGTCACAACTTTCAGTTTGCCATTTTAGAAAAGGTGAAGTTTAACCCTAGGGGTGGCGACATTAAGAAAATTGTGGGAGAAAGAGAGATTAAATGGCAATTAAAATTGAATGCAGCATGCTTCCCTGGCCTTAATGAAATGATTTCAACAAAGCCCCTCATTAAATGTTGATTGTTTTCAACATATTTATTTTTAAGTATATATAACAAAAAATATATATTTTTGTACATATGGATGGAACAAATTATGTATTTTAAATGAACTTTTCAAGATTTATGGTTAGGCATGGAGTATTGTATTAATTGTTCTTGTGAAGAATATTATTTATCTACTTGTATTTTTAAAAAAAAGTTTGGTGTTCACCTTAGGTTACTATTACTGCTGTTACTTTAAGTTTAGTTGTATAATTACCTAATTAAGGACGAAATTTGGCGGGTTTTTAAGTATTTAATGTGTGCCATTCCCATTCATCTTTGTTCTGATGAAGCGTATGGGAATACGTGAAAGCGCTTAACCTGGATTGGCACTGTGATTTTGGTCTATCGCTATAATAAAGCTGTGTTTTACAAGAAAATTTGGTGGATCGTGGTCTGTCTTGGGGATTCTGTTTTGTACTCACTGTTAGAAAGGCTGACATTCCAAAGATGTCTACACATCTACTGATCCAGGAGCATGTGAGCTGTGTACTAAGCTACAGTGGCTAGAGACATGACATCCATACCAGGTGACATCACCGGTACAGTTACATGGTGCGGGATTGTTTACATAGCGGTCTAGCTGATGTCAAGGGTAGAGGCCAGTTGATAGCATGAGGCCTCACTGTGTAGCAGTAATACACATTCACATTACAGGATGAGAACACACAACTACACACACACACACACACACACACACACACACACACACACACACACACACACACACACACACACACACACACACACACACACACACACATGTATTCAGACACAGTAACACGCCCACACTCACGGGGTCAACGACACTGTAACACGTGCACACACTTGATAGTGTTGAGGTGAGGACCCCTGCCTATGTGGTAATCACCATTACAGTACTGTGCACCCACATGACATGACACAGAGAATGAACATGTACAGGTAGTCAGTAATGCCTAAGACCAACGGCATCAACAGGGTAGTAGATTGCATCACCTGGAGGGGTTAGGGGTCCTATCTGTTCACTATGGTAGCATACATCCTCACTCCATGGACCAGACAGTCATACATACATACACACACACACACACTGTGGAGTCCACAATTTAATTCACCTATGTCATGCACAGACAGATAGCTAACGTGTGTGATACACACACCAACCCTGCCTATTTCTTGCTTTCCACACTGCAGTATGCACAGATCTCTACAACAGTGTACAGGGGTGTATAACAATTGGGATGTATTCCCCACCATACGTGGCATATATGGACACACAAGCAAGCACACATGGCAGTACTGTGAATCAAACACCTGCTATCTTATGATACGTATGACAGACATGCAGCAGTACTGCCCGCATTACAATGTGTACCGACGCTACCTTTGGCAATTGTGCTGCTATATGCACACGGGAGGTCTTAAGTGTTACAGGTGTCAAGTGATTTACAGTCAGTGACACCCTGACCGCTGTGAAGGCTGTATGTCTTCACCTTCAATTAACAGAAACATAGCTTAGTGTTTGCACATGTTATGGTAGGACGGCTTGTGACACACTTGTGAGCTGTCTTCAGCAAACATCCATCTGCAAAGTTGGCCCACCATTTTATGTACACACATCCATCCATACCTGATGTACATCTTACCATACTGTCAGTATTTCACCATATACAGGTGTCAATGATGGGGCTGCATTGCAACTGCATGTTGTAGTAAGACACAGATCAACTGCAAACATCCGCTACTGCACATGCATGGTAGCTGAATGCACACCACTACATGTACATGTGTGTAGGTCCTACATTCCTGTCATTTAGCCATGTTTGTAGGCATTGCAATTGGTGGACATGTGTGATGACATACATGACACATGGACTGTTGTATGATATGATAGTTGTCATGGGTAACCAGTACAAAGGGAATGTTAACTCAGACAACATTGCTATCACACCTTATGTACTGTTAGCATTCAACAGCCATGAACCTACCTTCCATGTGCATGTGTGTAATTGCTGTAGCCACTTGTCTGCACGAAGGACAGCAACAGCTATGCTATGTGCATATGTGTTGTGTGTGTGGGGCATGTACATATCCACGGCAGGTACATGTATGTCATATCCAAACATGAGTGTGTTTACTGGTGTACAGCAACAGTTATCTGTTACAGCTGTATATGACCCAGGGCCCCTTTTATGTGTACAGCTGACCTGGTTATGAACAGTGGTATCATTGCATTGCATAACACATGATGGATCCGTGTCAGTACATGGGTAGTCTGCACAGTTGCTGTAGAGCTAGGTACAGTCCACTGGTCATGAGTAAAATGGTGTTGTACTAATGTATGTTCTGCCACATGTATGGATGTGTGTTGCTGGTCCAAGGACATGGTGATGTCTGAGGGCTACATCCTAGAATGCGGCTTTTGACACTGTGATCTACACCTGACAAATCTGTGATGGCTTTTGAGAGTGTACTGGTCAGTACATGTGAGTGGCCTTCATGTACGTGGTGACACTACCACCTGGAGTGGTCCGTAAAGGTGTTATGGCCCACATGTCTGTATCTGAGGTGTACGGTGGTAATGCTATTGTGCACAACTGAGCCTTATGCCAGGTGTTCCTCACTGCACAGATGTCAGTATTCCCCATTGTTGGATCTAGAGTGGCAGCTGTGATTACGAACGCTACACATCTAGCACTATTTAGCATACACATACAATGCAGTTGTCCTCTAGGTGTCAGGGTGTTTACCTGGTCTCAGGACATTCATCTATGAATGGTACTATATGGGCGAAGTAGCCAGTCCTGGCAGGACATCACCATGGGTGGTATTAGTGTGCCAGGTTTAGATTGGTACAGCTAAGGTGATGGACAGCAGCAGATGTTGTGTAGAAGACAGGTGTGAGATATATGTTGTGCAGCGTTCATGCTAACAATGATGACTATGGACACACTGTGCCCTTCCATGTTTAGAATCAGAGTGCATACAAAACAGCCCTTCACTACTGTGTGAGCATGCCCAGTACGCCGTTGTGTAGATGGACACATAGTGCATTCCAAACAGACGTTTGCTACTAAGTGTGTGAGCATGCCCAGTGACACCTTGTGTCGGTTATGTGCCTCTATGTGTATGGACATGATCATTGTAATCCTGCATAGCAATTGTGGTCATCCAGGCAACAGATGGCCATACCCCACTTCAGGATGGATTCCTACATTGAACACACTGGTTCACAGGTATGTACACCGTAACTGCCAGCATCCATGTCAATGTCCGCATTCCTAGAAGCGTCTCGTATCTATGTAGTGTTGTAATAGTGGTCCGTAGATGGGTAGTTGTCCTGCTCAGACCACTGGCGTGTGTTTGTCTCCATCTGCCTTGGGAAAGTAATATGCTTTTAGACTGCTCACACTCCATACAATCCCTATCGGCGTCTGTTCCATTGTTGATGATGTCACCCACCTAGAAGTATGCCTCTGGGAGTGCTGTGATCCAGTAATCTTGGTAGCACGTTCTGTAACTGCATAATGCTGTAGTGTGATAAGGTAGTTAGGTCTATGTTCTAATCCCAGCCATGCCAATTGTGTGTGTGTGTATGTGTATGTTTCCATCTGCCTGGGGACAGAGTAATGCTTTTAGACTGCTCACTCTCCATACAATCCCTATCGGCATCTTTTTCATTGCTGATGATATCACCCACCTAGAAGTATGCCTCTGGGAGTGCTGTGATCCAGTAATCTCTGTAGCGCGTTCTGTAACTGCATAATGCTGTAGAGTGATAGAATAGACAGGTAGGTGTTCTATTCCAAGGCATGACAGGTGTGTATGTTTGGCAGTCATATCCTATGTGTTGGTATCTGTGAGTGGCTAGCTCCAGAATGTGTTGAGCGTGTTTTGTTGTTTTCTTATATAGTATCCACAAATGTCACAATTGCCCAAGAGACTGGGCTGGCAAGACATACACATACATTCGCCAATAGGTCTGGTGAGTAAATGTCAGCAGCCCTTCTCTTACCCTTAATACAGTCTGACCCATGTGACGCAACGAAACACACTTGCCTTGATAGTAACACCACTACATAATGCAGGAGGTGCATGTGGTTTCCTTTTCATTCTTGTCTAATGCTTTGGTGTCATGTGGTCCGCTGTTGTGATATATATTCTATATCTACATATGTGTGTGTATATGTATATGTATATGTGTGTGTGTGTGTGTGTATATATATATATATATATATATATATATATATATATATATATATATATATATATAAATATATATATATATATATATATATATATATATATATATATATATATATATAGACATTAGCACACATAAATCTACATGATGGAATACATATCCTATACTATTGAATGCCTGTGCTTGATGATCTGTACATGATCACCTCAGATGTCTGTATATCAGCCATGGCTTAGTAGTAAAGCACATCGTCTGTGGTGTGCAGGGTCCCGGGTTCTAGTCATGTAGAGACCGGTTATTTTGTTGCTGGGAAGAACAAGGGACATCGAATACGGTGATAGTAAGGCACCTTTAACCAGTTGTGTGCGGATCTGCGTGACAGTAAGCAGTGGTTATTATTCTGGAGGCTCAGTATGGGTTATATAACTATGCATTAGAAGACAATACTATGCAAACAAGGTTGAAAATAGTGAATCCCGTTTATCCCCAGGGTGTGATGCAGATCCCAGGAGTGTATGTATATAGATAGCTGGGTGCAGGACTCGAATATAGGTGAAAGCATGGGGGGGGTGTCAGGCATACTGTATGTACATTGGAGCCCTGTGTCTCGGGATTGCTCCTGCCTTAGCATGCCTAAGCTAGGGGTGTGTCTATATCTGCCTAGTGAAACTGGGAGGGACAACAGCAGTAGTAGAATAGTCAAGGTGAACAAGCTGCACAAACAGGTGATAATTAGCACAATCAGCAGATTACATGCCCAGCCCGGCCCAGAACACTACGGTAAAGTGAGCAAGCACCATACACACAGGTTTTTTCCACACTCTACACCCCCGGTGTATACATGCGGGGACATTTCTCTAAACAATCCAACCAAATGAGAAGGGCTGCAGCAGGCAACATAGACCAACATGTGCAGGAGGCTGAGGGTGGTGAGGATGTGAATGCTGCCGAACAACCCCCAGTGAGGAGACAGAGAAGACTTTACAGACCCAGGGTAACCTACCAGGGGCTACATGAGCTGGAGATAGTGGAGCACTATTGGGTGGACAGAGACCTCCTACAGCAGATTGTTGATCTGTGCCGGCCACACCTGACACATCGAACAGGCCAAGGGAAACCCATCCCAGTGGATACCAAGGTATGTGTAGGCCTAGGTATACTAACCACAGGTACCTCCCAAAGCACAACTGGGGATATCATGGGGATCTCACAGGCATCTGCATCCAGAGTATTGCACCAGTTCATAGATGCCATGCCAGTGAGCACGTACATGTCCTCAACACACGTGAGGTGTTGACCAGCAATATGCATCTCTTCCAACAAATGGCAGACTACCCTGGGGTAGTGGGTGCTATAGTCTGCATGCAAGTATGCATCAAAGCACCACCCGGTTTGTGGGGTAGGGCCTACATTAACCGCAGGGGCATCCCCTCCATCAACTGCTAGGTCATATGCGATGGCCAGGGCTTTATACCGAATGTGTGTGCTGGCTGCCCTGGAAGCTATGACGATTCTGATATATGGAATCTGATGCAACTGTACCACACCTTTGCCAATATGGACATCCCCTACAGTCACCTAGTGGGGGATGCTGGTTAACCACTGGAGCCATGGCTGATGACACTCATCAGCAATACACACACACCTGAACAACTAAGCCATAATGAGGCACACGCACAGGCAAGACATATAATTGAGCATGTGTTTGGGATGCTCAGGTCATGGTTTCGGTGTCTGGACACATCTGATGGATCCTTGCAGTATTCACCAGCTACATGCACCCAAATTGTTATGGTATGTGCTATGCTACATAATATGATCCTGCGGAAACAGTTGCAGCAGGAACAGTATGGGGCAGGGCCACACAGCCCCCCACCAATGCCAAGGCCTGTACAGGCACAGTGTGACGCGGAGGAGGAACTACCTGAGCTGGACCCAGTAGGTGAAAGGAGGTGTGCACAGTATGACCTGCCCTTGGCAAAGAGGCAATGCATGGCATATGCACCGACACAGTAGGTACCCAGGGAATTTTACCCTCTCTGACTCGCACAGACAGTAAAAGGGATGCCAAACATGACACGGCCTGTGCTCAGCCATGTATAGGAAGTGCACTGTGTGCATCCGACATAGGCAGCCCTCCAGCACCATCCTCAGGTCTGGCACACCCTCAAGGTAAGTCAATCAACCTACCAATTGGTAGTTGTATTAGAATGTGTTTTTACCTGTAGCTATGGTATGGATGTGAGCATGCAAGGGAATTTGGTGGCCGAATGTTAGGGCAGCGGACAGTACACATCCATAGTGGCACCATGACATCTGTAGCACATACTGAGGTCACAATAGTAGCCAGTAGTACACAGGATGTCCTAACACACTGCAGGTTATGGGCTGAATGTCATGTGTGTCCATACAGCCCACACAAGTCTCAAACAGCTGGACAGGTGTAGACCAATACAGACAAATGCTAAACAATGGCCTCTGGATATGGCCAATGGATGACCCTCCCCCCCACAGACACACACAGACAGACTACAGCAGGCCAGGCAGTTGGATGTAGGTTGTGAAGGCTAGGACGTCTGAAACCAATATGCTGGTAATTAAAGCTAGGATCTGAAGTACACTGGTATGCCTCTAGCCAGCACATTAGGTAGGTCCACACACTGAAATGGAGTACCTGGCATACCAGTACAGTAGTAGCAAAAGTGTACAACTGTCAGCTGTGCCCCCCTTCCAACATACACATGTAAAAGTCATGTGCGCCACCCCCGGTGCTGTGTAGGAATGTGGATACAGTTGGATGTCCCCCCATGCTGTGCAGAAATGTAGCAACAGTCAATGCCACATGACCGATGGATACCCTGCAGACACAGCATACCACCTGTCAGTGTACAACGCAGGGGTCGGCACTACAGTACTGACTACCTGGACATGTAACACATGCGGTCCAGTTGACCATACTGGGTATGCTCAAACACATGAAGGCATGTCAGTCGACAACATGCATAATGGTCACCCTGGGCATGCTCACATACTTAAACACAAGACAGCCAGGTCTGCAAACACCAGTGGTCCGAACATATCTGCCAGTACATTGCTATACTGTTGGATGACTGTGCTGTATGGTATGTGTGTGGTACTGTCTATTGTCTGTATATATGCCATGGTGTATTGGTAATTCGGATCAGCTGTGTGCGCAGGGTGTTGCTGCCAACACTTGCAAAGGATGGTTCTTTGTTTGTGGCCAGAACAAAGCCATTGGATACGGAGTGGGTAAGGCACATTGCAGCAGTTAGGAGTGGTTGTGTGTGGGTTTGTGTGGTGTTAAGCACTGCTGACCTCTGGTTACAGCTCCTTATACTTGTTTAGACTCCACATTTCTTTAACAGTGCAATACTCGCATACTGGTAGCCAAACACGCTTACACCCACTCGGTCCCTCACTTGCACATGCACCGACATTGGTGCTTGCATTTGTCACTCACGCTGGGTGGGTGCAATCCCTTGTGATGCCTATTACATCAGACTACATGATTACAGTATCGGGTATGGCTAACCATTATGCGACGGCATGGCGTTCGACTGTACAGAATCGGTGGCCTGTCCATTGACATAATCATATTATATGCGTGTTCCTCATACAATCTGCTCCCATCTGGCTGATACATGGGAACTGATACTCTGCAATGCAGACAAGTAAATGTGTTTTGGGAACCACATCTTTCTGCCGGGTCATGCTACCGCATACCTATTGTAGGTTTTCCACCTTTTAAATTGGACGAAGTGAGACTTTAGGATTAACACCTTTCCCACTTTGCATGGGACAGTCCCTCATTAGGCATATGTGTCATGCGAGAATAATCTAGGCATAGCAAATGTCCTGATTGCAGGACATTATTATATTCTATGTTTCTCTAACAGTTGCATGTAATGGTTATTGTATAAATGACACTTCGATATGTTATGTGAACTAGCATAAGCAACTTGACTGCTGCTAGACTAAGCTTTGATTTGTGCTAATATGTATATTTCTGTACTATGCACAGCTGTAGGTATGTTCTGACCTGGTACGTCTGACATTTCTATGGAGCAGGTCCCACTTTGGCCATTTGGAAAGGTGGCAGCCCTATAGGACCTATATGTAGAGATGTCAGATTTGGCAAGGCAACACATAACCACAGCCAGTAGAAAATTGACTACTTCACTGGTTTGCATAAGTTAAGGTTATTCTTGTAGCATTATAGTTGCTAATACTGATTCCTATAACATCTAGGTGTTTCAGATACAACAAAATTGTTTTATGCAACCACTACAGACAATATATGGATTATTTTCCCGAAATCACAGGCCATGTGCCATAATAACATTCATTTTGCAGGACACAACTGAACAGAGTGGAGTGTCCCTCACAAAGGCGAACAGGTGGTAACCCCAAACTATTATGCTATCATCTACATAAGGTAGTCGGCGGAATATCCGCTTTCCGTCACTAGCAGACCTCACATATGAATGGGGGAGAATGAACAATGTATCAGAGACACTGTATAACACCCTCAGGGATACATTTAGATTATTGGTTCTATTAACCTGACACATTGACAGTCACAGGGCATATGTATTCATTCACATTTGTCGAGGTACATGCTGTTTATGACTCATACATGTTGTCATTAGTCATTACGTGTATTCTGCCACCTGTCCACCTAATTCACTAGTTCTGGAAGCTTTTAGTTAGGACTGTGTTAGATTCTGATTTGTAATCAAGGACGTCCACGATAATCGAGTACAGGGCACTGATATATTCCCTATGTGTTCCCCCAAAGGTTTACGGACTATCCAGTAGATATGCTCTTCAGGTTTGGGAGGTATGAGCGTCTGCAGTGCCCA